>NC_056730.1:400350252-400357752 GCF_019279795.1 Protopterus annectens | reverse complement strand
CTGTTAATGATATTTTCATTACTGTTCTCTCCTTGCCCTCCCCCACCCTTTACCCACTACATAATCTAAATAGAATGTCATTGTTTAAACAAAGAAAATAGTAAAAGAAGAAGGAAAAAAAAAGGTAAAGATAAAAAAATGTATCAAATTACTAACCTTACTTTTTTCAGAAAGAAAAACAAATCGAGTCACAGCCTGCCATTAAATCCTCAGGCATTTTGACTGGTTATGAAACAAAACATTTCTTTGCACATAGAGAATAACTTTGATTAAATCTTTTCCAAAATATTTGTGGCTTTCTGGAAATGCAGGAACTATATTCAAAAGATTAATAATGAACTAAAATGATGAGAGAGAAAAAACATATAACAAATCATTTGTTTTTAGTCTCTTCTTCTTCTCTGAAGTCTTCCAGGAAGCTTCAGTTGCCAATCTCTTTAATGAAGAACTAGCCCATTCCATTTCTTCTATTTTATCCAAAATCCTTTTTCTTTGACAAACAGTAAAGCAGAGTCTAAATCATCGAAGACCTTAGGACCATCAGGAAGGAAGATTTTAAGCTTGGCAGGAAACAGAAGGTATGTTTTAAACTGTGCTTTTAAGCTCCCTTATTAGTGGCAGAAAAACTTTTCTTTTAGCAATTACCATGGAAGAATAGTCATTGTCAAAACGCACAGTTGTCTCATTAAACTTAACAGGAGCTTTAGCCCAAGCAGATTTAAGAACCATCTCTTTATCAAAGATGATAGAAATCTAACTATAACTGATCTAGGATAGTTTTTGTTAGAGTTAGTATTAGCTATAGATCTATGTGCTCTTTCGATACCAAAAGAGAATGCTTCTGGTAAATCTAAAGTTTTAGGGAGCCATGTTGTTAAAAAGAAGTAATATTGTTACCTTCAATATTTTCTCGCAGTCCACAAATCCTACTGTTATTGCTCCTAGTTCTATTTTCCAGGTCATCCAGCTTTGTTTGTAAATGTGTATTTTGTTTCAGCAGAAACTCAATGTTGATTTCCTGTTCTTGTATTTTATTTTCCATGTCATTCACAGCTTCTTCTATGCCTGTCATCTGGATCTTCTGTTGTTGCAGGTCCATATGTAACAAGTCTATTTGTTTTGTAGTTTTTCTATGAAAGTGTCTATTTTAGTATCCATTTTATCCATCTTAGCAGTAAGTTGCTGGACTATAATTATCAGAGACTGAAGTTCTTTCTTGATGCTGGAGTCTTGAGAATTTGTCTTACTGGAACTCATTTCAGACTGATAAACTGACAGGAAAATTTCCAAAGTAATTTCTGACAGGAATATTATTAAGATTTCCTTTCTTTTTTAGATATAGTTCAAGAACTATATAAGACAAACATATTTAGAAAGAAAATTACTTCAAGAATTATTTTTTTAATTAATTAATTCCTGTCAATGTAATGAAATTGGTGGAGCTGAAGAAATCTGCTGCTATCCTGTGTTCATCCTTGGCCACGCCCCCAGTACAGCTCTTTTGAGTGTATACCTTTAACTCCCAGTGGGCATGGCTTGAGCCTTTAAAAAATGAAGTTATCACCTTACAGTTCTAGCAAATACTCAGTGACATAGGTCAAATATCAATACAATTGTGTTTGCCATCATGTATGCTTCAAGATAAAATATTCTCATGCCTTGTATGTAACACGGTTTTGGAATTATTAATGTAAATATGAACAAGCAATATTTGACGCCTAGAGGCACAGTAGGAGGTAACTGCAGAAACACCTGGAGGCATCACTTGGATGTAATATTTCAGTAACAGTTTAAATAGCAGCATCCTCCTAGCAGACAATAACTTCTAAATCACCCATTTTATTATTGAAGCTTCTGGGATTTAACAGAACTACCTTCAATCACATTTTGATTTTTTTGTATTTATAATTTCTTTCCATATTGGAATATGAAGAGGCTGAAAACCACTATGAAGACAGAAAAAAATTCCTGTTTAGTCACGGGGGGGGGGGGGGTAAAGCCCATCAGAAGCAAAGACTTTAGTTAGTTGCACATCTCATTGCTGGTTCTCAGAAACTGAATCCCCTGTCTATGGCACCATGCCCTTATCATCATCATCATCACCCCCCCTTTTCCCATTTTCTACATGGGGTCGGGGTGTCGTGTCAATTGTCACCATCTCTCTCTATTCAGTGCCACTGTCCTGCCTTCTTCGATACTCTGCTGGCTGTCACCGGACTTCTCTCACACAATCCATCCACCTCTTTGCAGGACAGCTTTGTTTCCTCTTGCCTTCTTCCTGTCTGTCCCAAATCTTCTTTGTCACTAGATTGTGTTTTGCTTTTCTGTACATGTGCCTGAACTACCATAATCTGTTCTCTTTGATGTTTTCTGCTACTGACGCTACTTTGGATTCTGCTGTTATGTCCTCAGTTCATCATCTGTCCCACAGTGTGCATCCTACCACCTCTCTCAGGTACTTCATCTCCATCACCTCCAGCTTCCTCAACTGCTCTGCCTTTGTTTTCCAGGTTTCCATGCCACATAGTGGTATTGGTCACGCCACTGTTTTCTTTTCAGCTTCTTTGGCATTCTCCTGTCATACACTACACCTGACATTCTGTGCCAGTTGGCTGCAGCTCCTTTGATTCTAGCTTTGACCTCCTCATTCAGACTTTCTTTCTCCTCAGCCACCCCTCCCAGATACTTGACACTGTTAACCTTTTTCACTATTTTCCCTTCCATCTCAATTCTCAGCGTCTTCTGAACTCCACCATTTGCTGCCATTACAACTGTCTTATCTGTACTCAGTTTTATCGCATGTGCCTTCAGTTTTGCATTCCATTCCCCTATCCTTTGCTGAAGTTTTTGCTCAGAGTCTGCCTGTAATGCCACATCATCTGCATACAGCAACTTTGTTGATCTGTCCCTCCAACTTGTTTGGTAATGGTGTCCACCACCAGTACGAACAGTAGTGATCTCAGAGCTGAATTATGATGCATACACACTCCCACTGGGAACCCCTCTGTGAAACCAAACACTGTCCATACTTGAGTCATTGGGTTTTTATACATAGCCTGTACTAATTCTACCAATGCCCCTGGGACTTCGAACCACCACAGGACTGTATAAATCAGCTTTCTTGGGACATTGTCATATTCTTTCACAAAGTCTATGAATGCCCAGTTGGAATCTTCCCTCATCTCTAGCTTCTTCTCAAATATCTGTCTCTGTACAAACATTGGTTCAGTTGTGCTCCATCCTGATCTGAATCCAAACTGCTCATCTTCCATATTACCTTCTACTACTCTGTGCATTCGTTTATCAGTCACCCTTTCCAGTACATTCATGCAATGTAATAGGGGTTTGATAGCACTGTACTGCCCACAGTTGTGAATGTTCCCTTTGTTCTTGAACACAGTGGCACTACTATACTTATTCTCCATTCATCTGGGATATGCCTTTCCCTCCACACTTATATGAGTACCCCCAGGAGCCATTTCTCCCCTATCTCACCCAGCATCTTTATCATATCTGCTGTGACCGCATCTGACCATGCTGCTTTCCCTGACTTCATTTTCCTTAGTGCAGTTCTTAATTCATTTATGGTGAGCTCCTCCTCTTCTCTCACTGTAGGCTGTGTCTTCATTCAGAAGTTGCTGGAAGTACTCCTTCCATCTGTCTTTGATGTCCTGTAGACTGGAGTGCAGCTTGTAGCTGACATCCCTTATGATATAGTTTCTTTGTGCCATCTACTGACTTACTTTCCAGAAGTTGATAGAATGCCTCTGATGCATTGTTCTTTGCTACTGCAACTCCTCTCTTAGCTTCTTTGTTAGCCAACCAGTATTCCTTCCTGGTCTGGTCTGTCTTTTCTATCTCCCACTTTTTCCTGCACTCTTTTCTTTTGATGACTTCCTGGACTTCTGCATTCCACAACAATCTTTCCTTTATGGATCTCATTTCCATACCTGGCTCAGCTGCATACCTGTTCTGTAGTCCTCACACATGTTATTTTGATGCGCTGCCATTCTTCTTCAACTCCAAATATTTCCTATTCTTCTTGAGGTGCTAGAGCCCTGAGTAATTTCTTGAACTATTGTGCTTTCGCTACAGTCCATTTCCAGGTGTTCAGCCTGGTGTCTCTTGACCTTAGAGCCTTCTCTGACCATTGTGGCAACCAATTATTTATATTGACTTTGCAATCCGTGATTCTCCATCAGTGCTCTTTCCTTACTAGGAGAAAACCTACCTGAGTTGCATGTTGGACACTCTTGTATGTGATCTTGTGACTGTCTCTCTTGATGAACCATGTGTTGGCTATTTGCCAGACAGGAGACAAGAATGGTCTTTTCTTCTTTATTCCTGTTGACCCACCCATGTGTACCCATGCAGACTTCATATCTTGATATGTATCAATCAACATTGGTTCATTTTATCCTGCTTTATTTAGTAGGTCCTGCAACTGTTGTCTAAATGCATGCTTTTCCTCACTATCACAGCCTTGCTACGGAGCATAGTCTGAGATTATGAATACAGCCTTATCATTAGGCTGGAGTCTGATTGCCATGAATCTGACACTAATTCTGATGACAACCTTCACTGTCTTCTGAAGCACTCTGCTTCTCACAATTCCCGCACCATTTCTAACTTGTCCTCCTCCTGAGTAGTAGATTCTGGATCCATCTTGTCTCCTGCATACATAGAATATCCAGCCTCCTTCTTATCATCATGTCATCCTCTTCCAAGCTGTCTTGTCAGTGAACCTACATTGAGTGTAGCAATTCTTAGCTCATGTTTAGCAGGTTGATGGTTTTACATCCAACTTTCACTCACTAGCATTATTCCAGGTGACCCAAACTGGGTAACTGGTCATCGGCCAACAGCTTATGGCAAGCAATAGGGGACACATACACCCCTTCCACCATTATCATAGATCCCTGGCATAGGTCAGGTCCTCAACCCACTTATCACCAGCAAGTACCCATGCCCATTTGGAGACATTAGTCCTCATGACCAAATCACCTAGAGTCATACTTTATACCGTCAAGTGACTAGTCCTGCCACGGCATACAGTCTGTGAGTCATGTTTTCTCATCATAAGGATACTGTACATCACAGTATATCCCAAAGCACTTGGTTTATACAGCTGTTTACCTTACAGGACACCATGTAAAGTCTATGTTGCTGCACAGCTACATACTTTTTGGTGAGATTGAGATGGAAATATTCAGTATGTTTTTCACATATGGGAGGAACCCTACAGAAACACAGGGAGAAAATACAAACTTATACTTTGTGCATGGGAAGCAAAGACCTTAACCATTATGCCAACTGGTCTCATGCTCTTAACCACTGATTAAATGTAAAACACAATACTGCAGAATAGCAAAGAATGAAAGGGACCCTTCCATGACATAATAGTCCATTGCAAAATGCACTCTCCTCAGCTGAAGAATAGGGCACCTTCTTTGTTTATTTACCACATAATCATGGTCTTGATCATACTTAACAGAAGAACTCTTTAGCTTAGACAGTTCTTGAAGTGTCTTAGGCAAAACTGGCTGCCGATATCTCAATACAGCTATGTGTAATGGGATTTGCAGTGGAATCCAAGCTATCTAGATCATCCATGTCTTAAGGTGTGTGACTGCTGAAGGAGGGAGCACAAAGGACCTACCCACATTCATCTAAGTGGTCAAAGCCTACCACTGGAGATCCTTGACTAAGAAAAGTATGTTATGGCAAACTTCAAGTCTGTAATAGTCTCTCAAATAAATATGAATCTTCTGCACCTGCAACCTGATATATGTATTAAGTCGCTGTTATGCTTGCTGACATTTAAAACAAGGATATCAAGGAAGAATATGTCAATCAAATGTTGTTATGACACCACCTCCCCAGAACAGTGCCATTATCTCATGTACTCTTTCAGGAGTGAGAAATGATTATTCCTTCAGCAAATCCTCTAGGGTTTCAAGAAATATTTTTCCTGAGGCTGGGAAGCACAAAGGTCTAACATCTCACTGCTGACTGTCAACTCCAAAGTACCTAGGAAAGGAATGAATGACAGGTTGCAGATGCAGGTGAACAACTGTTAATTCCCTGACCTCACATAAAAATTCTGTGGCTCACATAAGCATGTATGCCCCTCAGCCTGAAGACTGTTATTGCTATGGGTAGACACTTGATAAATATGGTGGAAGTCATGGTCAGACCAAAGGGGCAAAAATGTAAACTGGAAATACTGATCCTTAAAACCTAAGGAACTTTCTGCATGACACCGGAATATCTCAGCAATCATCCTTCAGATTCACAGTGACTATGCACATCCCTCATGGAAAAAAAAAGCTAGCAATCAAGCATTAACATGTTACCATCTTGAACTTTCGATCTTGACTTGCTTGTTAAAAATAGTGAAATCCAGAACTGGTTTGCAGTGACATTCTTTTTTCATAATAAAAAATAATCTAGAATCATATCTTGTCCCTTAAAAGGTGAAGGGGCTTGGTCTGTGACAATTTTCTTTAACATATGCTTCATAATATCTCAGGCTTGGAAGAAGGGATTTTGAACACTTTGGAAATTGGTTGAAAAAGAGGTATGGGTGGAAATTGCTTTTGCAACCCTTCTCACAGCATTTCTATCAGGCACACATCTGAATAAATATATACATACACACTTTCCTACTGAATAATTTTATACTCCTTTTCTGGCCAGACTTACCTTTTTATATGGCAAAACATGTAGTGTAAAGGTGGTAGCAGACCCATTTCTGAAACCCAAAGTCAGTCTTTTAGAAGAATTATCACTGCTTGGAGGGGGGTCTCTAGAGCCAGAGAGTTTCTGCTCCTGAGAAACCCATCACCACATATTGCAGGCCAACTCCTCCCAAAGGACCTGCCTCAAAAGAACTGAACCCTGCAGAGAAAACAATGAGAATATGGTATCTTGTTACAGAAGGAAAACTTCCTCACATGATTTCCAGAGACAGAAGAATCTGAGGAAACATGAGTCAAGCAGAATCTTTTTAATCTTACTTCTAAACTCTAACTGAGAGAGTGAAGATTTTGCTTCTACCACAAAAGGAAGCACCAAGGTGACAAAATGTTTCAGAGTTTTGAAATCGCCTTCAAGCCATGTCTGCCTCAAGACAGAACCAAACCTGCAGACTTGAAATAAAAGTAGCTGCTTGATAATCACATTTGTGTAAACAAGAGTGAGAGAATCTGGGTGTCTTCTTCAAAATGTTAATCCCTTTTTACATTCAGTATCCAGAGACATACTCTCATTGCAATGCTTTGGTGAACCACATCACTTCGTTACATCACCATGAAAACTACCGAAATAAAACCATAGTTTCAGAGCACCAAAATGGTGCATTTCCTTTACCACAACAAAAATACCATAGTCTCCTTATTAGAAGGCACATCAGTATCAAACCTTTTTTTTCCCCATGTTTTGCAGCAGCCAAATGCATTTACCCTAAACCAGTGGAGAGGGATTTGAAACAGGAGCTGT
>NC_056730.1:400192752-400347752 GCF_019279795.1 Protopterus annectens | reverse complement strand
AAAAACTAAGGAACGTATATATTATGTTTATTTCAAATGTAATTTAATTTGACTTCAGATAATCTAGACGCAATAATGAAATGTTTACCCAAATTCTTAGTTTGAAAATCTGAGCTAACGCTATGAGAACAACTGTGTCATTACCCGTGTCGCCTGTAAATGTGACTTGAAGCTCAGGAAGCCAATTAGTTTATGTTATGGGGCAGTGGTATACACTGATGAGGGAAAAAAAATTGTCAGAAAAATAAAAGTAAAGGAAATAACAGCGATGTGATACATGTTTGCTGATGATTTTATTCAAAATGTCTATTGTATCATACATTATATGATACATTTATGCACAATTCCCATAACTCTCTTATTCTCTGGACTTCATATCAAGAACGCATGTGAAAGCTCTACTCAACTTTTTATGGCGTTTTCACTTCATTGCCAATAGGTATCTAATAGGGGATTTTCTTTTCCTTTTTCATGATGTGACACTTTTATGTGCACTATTTGCCTTATGCAGCATGAGAACCTCACAAATGTATTTTGATTTTGTATACTTTGTTTTGCACCTGGGCCATGTCTGAAACTTGTCTTTTGTGGATTAGTATACCAAATTGGTTATCAAACAGTGAAACATTTCTGTTGCAGCATTCTTACTGCATGAAAAGCAACAACCCTACCATCATAGGTTCATAGGTTCATAGGTTCATACTAGGCTATCTGCCCAAGGGCATTTATAAGCCTAGCCCATAGTTATTTGGCTTTCGCCACCCCTTTAGTTTGAATAAAACTATGCCTATTATTTTGCTGTGCCTCTGTCAAGCAGTGACACTGAAGTAATCCCTGGGGTATATCTGTGATCCCCCATCCATTGGTCAAGATTCCTCTTGAACAAGGCCAGCGAGGTGCTCTGCCTCACATGTACCGGGATTTTGTTCCACAGCATAGGGAGTCTCTGGGTGATGAATCTGTCCCTCCAGCATGTTCTATTAATAACCGTGTCAAGGTTTAAGTCTCCCCCTTGTGGTTCTGAGGGATCTAGATTTTTTGAGGTGAAGCATATTCATCAAATCAGGGTTTGACATGGCCTTATATGTCAGGCATAGGTCACCTCTGAGCAAGCGGTATGAGACTGAATAGAGCTGGAGTTCTTTCAGTCGGGCAGCATAAGACATATTTTTGAGACCCTTTATCCTTTTGGTGAGGAACTTTTGGGGCCTTTCCAGCTGCTGCAGGTGTCTGGTCAGATACATTCGAATGGGGCATTGTACTCAATCATAGGTCTAATGAGTGATGAGTACAGGGGCGATGACCTCCCTTGATCTAGATGTGAATCCCTTCATGATCAGGTGGGCAATGTAGAAGGTTTTCCTAACTACTTTAGCAACATGAGTGTCAAACGAAAGGCTACTGTCAACCTGGGTCCCCAGATCCCTGATGACTTCTTCTGTGCTCAGTGGATTGCCACCTATATGGTAGCTAGGGGTAACCTTGTTTTTCCCGAAGGGTATGACTATGCATTTCTTGGCATTTAACTTTAGGCCATGGCTCTGGCACCAGTTATCCGCTTCTGTGAGGCCCTTCTGAAGGATATCTGTGTCAGATCTGTTTTCGACTATGTGGCCCAGTTTGCAGTCATCTGCAAACTTTGTCAGCCATAACCCTCCTGTGTTTGCTTGTACTTCAGAAAAGTAGATGCTGAACAAGAGTGGACCCAGGACTGAGCCCTGTGGAACACCACTTGTGACAGGCTTTGAGTCTGACATGGCTCCAGCAACTCTGACCCTGTGGGTTCTGTCACTTAGCCAGTTTGCAACCCATCTTGTGATGTATGGGTTTACATTCAAGCTGATGAGTTTTTTGATAATACCTGAGTGGGGTATTGTGTCGAAGGCCTTTGCCAGGTCAAGGTAGGCTATATGGACTGCCTTTCCCTCATCAATGGCCTTGGTGACTGTCTCGAAAAAGTCAACCAAGTTTAAAAGGCATGATCTGCCTTTGACAAAGCCAAACTGGGTTGGATCCAAAGTCTGCAAGTTCCCTATGTCTTTATTTATGAGTTCCATTATGATCCTCTCCATGGCTTTGCAGATAAGGCTTGTCAAGCTAATGGGATGGTAATTTCCAGGGTCGGTGGAGGCACCGCCCTTGTGAAGTGGGACCACAGTCGCCGTGCGCCACTCCTTGGGTACGTATCCTGAGGTGAGGCTAAGATTAAACAGCTGTCCTAACTGCGGGTTTAATTCCTCATTGAGTTCATGGAGCACACAGCCGGGGACACCATGTTTTTTGCTTTGGAGAGAGCAGTTCTCACCTGGGCGTTGGAGATGTTTGGGGGGCTACAATCCTCTGGTATAGATATCTCTCCTTTTGGGGAGGGGGGGGGAGAAGTTTGCACTGAACCTGTCAGCCAGTATGTTGGCAATGTGTGTAGGTTCAGTAATCATTTTGAACTAATTCTGAGCATATCTGGGAGTTTCCTCCTAGGTTTCTAACATAGCTAAAGAAGGCCTTATGATTGTCTTTTGAATCCTTGGCGATTTTTCTCTCAAAATTTGCCTTGGATGATTTTATGAGAGCTCTTAGTTTTTTACTTATAATGGTCAAAGGTGTCTTACCTTTCAAGGATTTTGCTCTATCTTGTAGTAGCTTCCTCCTTTTGTTGTAGAGCTTGTTTATGGCTGGGGTCCATCAGACTGGATGCTTGCCTTTGGTACAAAGAGTCTTAGTTTTGTTTGGGATTGCATGATCCATGCAGTCCTGTAGGTGCTGGTAGAAGGCATTTGTAAGTGATTCAGCGGTTTGAGTAATGTTTACCACTGGCTCAGGGGCCTTAAAGGAGACCACACTAGTTTTTAGAAGTGTGAAGTCGGCTTTTGAGAAGTTTTTCACTGTGGTCTTTTTTGTTTCAGGTGGGGGCGGGATGAGGACCTCCAGCGAGATTAGTTTATGATCTGATCTCACCAGTGAGGGGTATACTTCTGGTGTTGAACATTGTGATCCCATGTTCGTGATGATGAGATCAAGTATGTTTTCTCCTCTTGTGGGGATGGTGACTAGTTGTTCCATGCATTATGAACTCCAGGAACCTTTGGGCTAGAGTGTTTGGGCTTGAGTAGTGTTCCCAGTCTATATTAGGGTAGTTGAAGTCACCTAGTATGATGGTGTTTGGAGATACATTTATCCCCTCCATTGTTTTCAGGAAGGCCATGTGAGGTTCCTGAGTTTGAGAGGGTGGCCTGTAACATGCTACAAATTGCAGAGCAGTCTTGCCTATGGTTAATTGCACCTGGATGGTCTCCGATGCATTGTGCATTGCCACCAACCTTGAGGTGTGGGTGTCCTTTATGAATATGGACACCCTCCTTTCTTGGTGTTGTCCGGATTTTGGGGCCGGAACGCATGATATGAGGTGAAACCTGCTAGTGCTGGGGTGCTCTCAGGAGCCTTGAACCAGGTTTCTGTCACAGCACAGACATCGATGTTCTCCATACTGAGAAGGGCCTCGAGTGCGTGCATCTTGAGATTGAGACTTCTGGCATTGAGCAGCATTACCCTTAGTTTTTACTTTTTGTGTTCTAGGGTGGTAGGTTTAGAATTTGAGCCTTGCCTAAAAAGGCACTATGGGGTGGCAAGAGCCTTTGCCAATATCCGGAAGCCTAGGGTGACAGGTGCAAGCCGTCCCTTGAAGCAGCGTGGCTTGTCCAGCATGTCATCCCAGGCAGGCAGACATTGGATCCCCTTTGAATGACACCAGAATTTAAGCCAATTATTAAAGCTGATCATCTTATCACTGTATTGTGGCATCATTCTAGGTGAAGGTAGGATACTGCTCAAGGTCAGGGTCATACCTGCCTGGGCTACATAATCAGAGAGCTCCTCAATGTCTCTTTTCATGTAGTCCAAGGAGGTACGTCTCAGGTCGTTGACACCAGCGTGGACAATGACTGAGTCGACTTGTACCTGCTGTTGAGAGACCTGAGTGCTTGTGTTATGTGGCGGATTCTAGCCCGACAGGCAACTTACTGTGACCTTCTCCTTATTCAGTCTGGTGAGCGGGATGCCAGTGTGTCTGACTATGGAGTCACCTATGACAAGTATGTTTGGTGTTGTATTTGGCCTTAAGGGCAGTGACTGCTTTGCACACTGATTTTGTTGTTTATGTGTTGTTTGTGTGGTGTATTGAGTTTGCAGTTGCTTGGGTGTCTGCTTTGGAGGCCTCTGCTGTTTAGGTAAATTTTACTCAGAGCCTCCGAGTATGTCTTAGTGTGTTTATGTGTTTGATTCAGTGGTGTGGTTGAGTTATGTGAGACTGGTATTGTGGTGTGTGTAGTTGCCTTCTCCTCCTGCCTGGTCTTGCCAGTCCTGAGTTGAGAGAGCTCAGCCTCCAGTCTGGCTAAATAGCTGCATCTCTCACAAGTGTTAGTGTTACATGGGAGGAGGAGATGGTTGTCCGTGTACATGAGGCAATTGTAACATTGTCTCAGAATTCCCAGATTCACCAAATGGGCAGGAGAGGACGCCAGCATCTGACCCTTCGACATGCTAGAAAGAATTATGAGTTGGTATGAGACAGAAAAGTAGTGGGCTTAGCAGGGAAGTGGGCACTCCTGGGGGGTTTTGCTAGTGAGAGATTTGTATAATATAGGAGTGCTTGACCTGCAAAGAGAATGCTTATAAGACAAGGGATATGCTTATAAGACAAGTGCTGGCCATCATGTCTAGTATATCTGTTCTTCCACCCTCATTCAGTGACCTTTGCCCAATAACTTTCCAAATTATCCATCAGTCACCAAAGCTGCCTCCCAGACTAGTTACCTTCAGACTTAGATCCACCGTCAATGCAGACAACCTCAAAAAACACCTAGCAACATTCGACTGGTCTCCCATTACCAACTTACAGAGCTCCAACTTGGCTACAACAGCTCTAAAATATACCCTCCTTCAACTTCAAGACAAATTCTTCCATCTCAGACCATGCTTTTTCAAATAAAGCCAAACTCCCTGGCTAACCACTGAACAGAAAGCTGTTCTCTAGCTTATGGACAATGAGTGATCTTAATAAAAAAAAAAAACCCTTCACCAGAAAATCATACTGCCTTTACCTGTCTACTCAACCTAGCTAAGCAAGCCATACACAGGCTCAAATCCAACTACTTCAAAATCAAACAACTTGCTCTTCTAAGCAAACAAACATTTTTGGTAGGAAGTAAATCTTCTCACAGGTAGTAAATCCACTGATCCCACCTCCTTTCCTATTAACAACCAGACATCTTAAGGGTAACTCTCAGCCTCTGACTTTTTCAAAGAATTGAGCCACCTCCCTAGTACTGCAACCTCTACTTCTCATCTCAACTCACCTAGTCCTCCTCCTTTTATCGCTTCTTCTGTTTTAAGAAAATTACACACAAAGAACTCATTCCCATCTAGAAAACACATGCATGGATGCATCCCCTGGTGCAGACAACCCACCCCCTTGGTTTATATCACTCTGAAAAAGGCTTCATTGCCACACTTTCTCTACATATTTATAACCTCTGTTTAAATCAAGCTATAAGGCTAGACATGTGGAAAACTGTTCTAGTTAACCCCCTTCCCAAACAGTAAATACCTCCCACTTCTGCCTTATCTCCAGCCTCCCCTACACTTGGGAAAATACTTGAAAAAGTAATCTACAACCAACTGTCCACTTACATCTAACAATACCACTTCCTCACTCATAAACAGTATGGATTCTGGGCTGGCCAGAGCTCAATGACAGCGCTATGGTCACTTACAGATGAGATCCTTCTCAACATGGATAAAGGAAACCTTTCAGGAGCTCTCTTCATTGACTTTACCAAAGCTTTTGAACTAATTGACCATTTTCTGCACCTTCACTCTCTCCAAGATATCAGGGTTAGCCCCAACACTGTCCAACATTTCTTGACAAATAGGTATTTCAGAGTCAAATTAGGCCTATCTATATTGCTGCCAGTATCCCTTACCAGAGGAGTGTGCCAGGGATCTGTACTCTGCCCACTTTTGTTTTCAATCTTTATTAACAAGTTGCTCTCTGATCTCCCTAACCTTCCTATTACTCTTTATGCAGATGACATGGTTATTCTACAATCCAGTCCTTCGCATTCAACTATTGAAACCCAGCTTCAGTCCAACCTTCACTCCCTTAATTCTTCGCTAAACAACTATAAGCTACTCTTAAACCCCTCTAAAACAAAAAGTATGATATTTGGAACCTCACAAAAGCTGAAAAGACTCCTAGAATCTCAACATCACAGATCTCAACAGCTGCCCAATAGAATAAACCACATCCTTTAAATACTTAGTTTTATGGCCAGACCAGTCACTTAACTTCCAAAGCCACAATGAAAACACCAGGAAAAAGATCAGTTCTCTTTTATTCTGGCCCTGGAAAATATCTCCCTTTCTCTCCAGACTAGCTAGAGTTGCAATAGGCAAAAGAATCCTCCTTGCTCAACTTGAATACGGGCTTCCATCATAGCCACAGCCTCTTAAAAAAACTCATCCATTCTATAGTCCATTGAAAAGAAAATCTACTGATTCATTTCCAGTTCCTCCCCTTAGGAACACCACTGCATCACCCTCTCCAAGGCTAAATGCCTACCAGTCTCCTACAGAGTTGAGCTACTCCTAGGGTATCTTCTTTTCAAACTACTTCAGTCAGGTGTTTGTCCATCTCTTGCAGCCAAACTCCATAATAAAACCACCTCCTACAAGCCCTGCAACCTCTCCCAACTAATTCCCTCGCTCCAGACACCTCAAGCTAAACTGTACTGTACCAACTATTCCTTCTCCACTCTTGCACTCAAACTCTGGCAATCTCCCCTTCACCCTAAAGAAGTCTCCTCTTTCCCCACCTTCACAGCTCAACTCAAAAGACAGCTTCCATGCCTGGATTACCCAACATAAGCCTGATGTTCTCACTGTAACTGAAACTTGACTTAAACCCAACGTAAACAAGTCCGAAGTTATACCTCCCAGCTATAATATTATCCATAATGACTGTATAAAAAGGAAAGGTGGTGGTATTGTTTTAATATTTCCTAATACCTACCACATTTCCCCCTTACAGCAAACCAACACCAAAATTCAGTTCAGCAGAGCGTCTTACTGCTTTCCTCAAAATAAACCATTGTAAACAAATATGCAGTACTGTCTTTTATATCCCTCCCAGTGGCAATACACCTATACTGGAAGATATCCTACACTGGATATCCTTAACATTTCCACATGAAAAAGTATTACTAGGTGAATGTCAATTGGTTGGACATAAACACTAACTCCCCTACAACTAGCATGTACGTATATAGTTTCACACAACTAATTACTAGTCCATACATTATAGCAAGGAATCACATTCTCCATTAGACTGGATCCTAGTATCAGACCCTAGCAAATACTTCACCACAGGTACAATGTTAGACTGTCTAAGTGATCATCTCTCAATCTACATGACTAGACATCTCACACATTTATCTAAACAGCATATTTCTGAAACAACACATAACCTTCCCAAGTTTAACCCAGAAATGTTCATTACTACACTATTATCTATTAACTGGAACTTCCTAAAAATCCTCCCCTTAGATGATGTTGTAATTGAATTCAATACAACTTTTCTAAATGCCCTGAACAGCCTTGCACCTCCTAGAAGGAAGAGACTGAAAACAAATAATGCAATTTGGCTATCCATAAAGAGTAGAGTGTTAATGCAGGCTAGAGAAAAGGCATAGAAAGAATGGCAAAAATATAAAATTTATTTATTTGTTTGTTTATTTATTTATTTATTTTATTTTACATTTGTTTACCGAAAAAGTCCAACTGGACACAGGTCCTTTTTTAGCAGATGTCCAGGGAGAAAAGCTCACATAGTACATACAAGATAACATTTGAATAAATTTGAATACATTTGTATCACACTTAGTTACACGTGGACACTCCACAATAAGTACAAATATGACACTGTCATTGTCCATGTTGGTGTGAATGACCTGAGATGTACCTCCCTGAACTACATGAAAAGAGACATGGAGGAGCTCTCCGATCTTGTATCCCAGGCAGGTATGACCCTAACTCTGAGTAGCATCCTGCCATCACCCAGAATGATACCACAGTACAAGGACAAAAAGATTGACTTCAACAATTGGCTAAGCTTCTGGTGTCATTCTAAGGGGATCCAGTATTTGTCTGCCTGGGATGACATGATCGACAGACCACGATGCTTCGCCAGAGATGGCCTGCACCTGTCGCCCTTAGGATTCCGGATACTGGCTAAGGCTCTTGCCACCCCTATAGCGCCTTTTTTAGGCAAGGTTGAAATGACAAATTCACCACTGTAACAGGTACAAGCAAGCAAAATCTGAGGGTAATGCTACTCAATGCTAGAAGTCTAAACCTCAAAATGCACTCACTCGAGGCACTTCTTAAAATGAAGAACATCGACATCTGTGCAGTGACAGAGACCTGATTCAAAGCTCCAGAGAGCACCCCTGTGTTACCAAGCTGTAATTCATAACACACCTTTCGGCCACCTAACCCAGAACGAAGCACTAAAGGTGGAGGCGTGTCCATATTCATTAAGGATATCCATATTTCCAGGCTAGTTGCACAACATAATGCATCCAAGATTATCCAAGTGCAACTAACTCTGGGCAAGACTGCAATCCAAATTATAGCTTGCTACAGACCCCCCACCATGCCCCAGGATACCCACTCCTCATTTCTTGATACACTGGAAAGTATTAGGGTACAACCCAACACCCTAATAATGGGCGATTTCAACTACCCCACCATTAACTGGGAAAACTACTCATGCACCAACTCTTTTGCACAACGTTTTCTAGAATTCATAAATTCCAATGCCTTGGATCAACTTATTCACACCCCCACCAGGGGCAATAATATCCTAGACCTGGTCATTACCAACATGGGAAACCGGTGTTTCACACCAAAGGTCAATTCTTCGTTAGTCAGATCCAACCACAAGCTAATCAGCCTAGACATCCACATCCCAACCCCACCCCCAGTTAGGGAAACCATCGTAAAAAACTTCTCCAAAGCCAACTTCACACTTCTTAAGACAGAAGTGGCAAACTTTATGACCCCCATGCAGATGGATAATAGAGGTATGACTGCTGAATCCTACACAAATGCACTTTATAAGCACTTACACGAGTGCATGGATCATGCTATCCCTAATAGAACCAAGATGTTATCCTCCAAAAAAAGGAAGCCAATCTGGTGGACCTCTGCCATAAACAAACTCTACAACAGAAGAAAGAAACTGTTGCAAAAAAAGAGTAAAATCCCATGACTGGAGGAACTCCCTGGTCAACCTCAGTAAGAAGCTGAGATCCCTCATAAAATCCTCCAAAGCTAGTTACAAAAAAAAATTGCCACTGACTCTAAAGACAACCACAAAGCATTCTATAGCTATGTCAAGAATCTCAATGGGAACACTCAGATCTGCTCTGAGTTACAGCACAATGGCACTAAATATACAGAACCAACTGATATTGCCAACATCCTAGCAGATAGGTTCAGTGCTAACTTTACCCCCATCTCACCCCCTAGAGGGCCCATCTCTACACCAGAAGAATGCAAAGTACCTATAATCACGGCTGCACAGGTAAAAAACACACTCTCCAAAGCCAAGAACACAGCATCCATGGGACCTGACAATATCTCAGGCTGTGTTCTACACAAACTACAGAATGAACTAGCACCCTACCTAAGTACCATGTTCAATCATAGCCTCACCTCAGGCTTTGTACCCACTGAATGGCGCACCATGATGGTTATCCCACTCCACAAAGGGGGAGTCACCACGGACCCTGGGAACTACCGCCTATTAGCCCGACGAGCCTGGTCTGCAAGGCCATGGAACGTATCATCATGGAACTCATAAACAAAGACATTGGTAATCTCCAAACTCTGGATCCTACCCAGGTTGGATTTGTAAAAGGCAGATCATGTCTCCTAAACCTGATTGACTTCTTTGAAGCAGTCACCAAAGCCATAGATGAGGGTAAAATGGTTCACACAGCTTATCTAGATCTCGCCAAGGCTTTTGACAGCATCCCCCACTCTGGAATTATAGATAAGCTCACTAAACTAGGTATAAATCCTTATGTCACAAGATGGGTTGCCAACTGGCTCATAGACAGAACCCACACTGTGAAAGTAGTGGATTTCAAATCTGACATCAGACCAGTGACAAGTGGAGTACCACAGGGTTCAGTCCTGGGTCCTCTCCTGTTTGGTATCTACTTCTCTGAAGTACAGGCTAACACAGAAGGTCTTTGGCTAACAAAGTTTTCAGATGACTGCAAACTAGGAGCCATAATTGAAACACCTAATGATGTGGACAAACTACAAAAGGGCCTCACTGAGACAGATACCTGGTGTCAAAGCCATGGCCTGAAGCTCAATGCCAAAAAGTGTATTGTCATCCCCTTTGGTAAAAACTCTGTACCCATGAACTACCACATAGCTGGTAGTATACTTAATGCTTTAAATGTGATAAGAGACCTTGGGACACAGGTGGACAGTAGTCTCTCCTTTGATAATCACATCGCCACAGTGGTCAGGAAATCCTTCTATGTGGCTCATCTCATCACAAAAGGATTCTCATCCAGAAAAAAAGAGGTCATTGTTCCCCTCTACTCATCACTCATTAGACCCATTATAGAGTACAATGCTCCTTTTGGTATGTACCACACAAGACATCTACAACAACTGGAAAGACCACAGAAATACCTCACAAAGAGGATTACTGGCCTCAAACAGATGCCCTACGCAGACCGTCTCAAAAAACTACAGCTTTACTCCATCGCATATCGCCTACTCAGGGGCGATCTCTGCCTAACATACAAAGCTATGTCAAACCCAGAGCTGTTGGACATGCTCCACTTAAAGAAATCCCAATCCCTCCGAGCTACACACTCTAGGGACTTAACCTTGTCACCACAATAAACAGAACATGCTGGAGGGATAGATTCCTGTCCCAGAGACTTCCCATACTCTGGAACAGACCACCTATCTATGTCAAACAGAGCTCCTCATTAGCACTCTTCAAGAAAAATCTTGACGATTGGATGGGAAATGGGAAATTCTCCCCAGAGATCACTTCTGTGGCTCTGCTCGACAGGGGCACAGAAAAATAATTTTCTTGGGTGGCGAAAGCCAGGGTACATTTTTTGGCTAGGCTTATATAGACCCTAGGGCCAACAGCCTAGTACCTACCTATGAACCTATGAACCTATGACTATAGCAAAAGAAAACAAGTTCCATAAATACATTATATAGATACTATGCTAAATGAAATACAAAACCTATCCAGAGTTATTTATAAACAAGTCACCCTACCTAAATTATCAGTATTTTAAAGTACCTATTTTATATATAGTAGTAAAGTCAGTCTAGAAGGGATGATAGCACCAGCTGAATGTTGATGTTTTAATCTGGAGTAATGCACGGGCATAGCCAATTTGTAGATAAATGAGTTTTAGCATTTTTTTTATTGAGTTTAGGTTGGTGTAGATGTTAAGTTGGAGGGTAGTGTGTTCCAGATTTTGGCTATGTAGTTTGAGAAGATGGGTTCTCCAGCATGATTGTTGGCTGTGGTTGTCTTTATCAAGGGTTTGTTACTAGAGTCCAGAACTCTGGCACTGGAGTATGGCTGTAGTATGTTTTGCAGGGCAGGAGTTTTTTCTGGTTGACAAAAGATTTTCTGAGACATAGTTGTTTAATGAGTAAGAGCTGAGGAAGTTCAAACCAGTTGAGTTGTTTGAGTGCAGTAGAGTGAAGTGAACCTAAAGGGAGAGTTAGCTGCAAGCCTGGCAATTTTGTCATAACAGGAGTCTAGTTTTGCTAACTCAGATTTTCTCAGGTTAGTTAATATGGGTGAAGCATAGAGCAGTGTAGAGATAAGATGAGTTTTGGCAATAGTAGTTTTAGTGTTTTTAGTGAGATATTGCTTGTTGCTATACAGTGTACCAAGTTTTTTGTGTACTTTTTTATGGTTTGGGATATGTGGATGTCATATTGCTGCCTATTTCAACTCCCAGAAGTTTGGTGTGAGGTGTGGGTGAAATTATAGTGTTGTTTGAAGATACAATATTGAATGTGGAGAACACCTCAATATCTTGAAAAGTAATTGAAGACAAAAAACAGTACTACAATAACTTTCAAAATAATACTAAACACAACCCTAAAAAATGTTGGACATCCATTAAAGAAATCTTATATCCTGGCCAAAAATTCAACCCAAACCCCTCTCCCGATAACTCACCATTCAAAACTGTATAACAGTTCACCTCTTATTTTATAGATAGTATAGCATCTATAACCAAGGATTCCTCAACATCTAATCCCAGCCCTGCCCAACAGCCACATATCACCACATCCACTTTCACCTCCAAACCTGTACCAACATCCTATACAAAACTATTCTTCAACAAACTTAAACCATGTTCTTTTTCAGGTTCACAAGCTTCCTGTCCAAAAGGTATCAGTCAGTAAAATGGCACTCTACATGTTCTCCTTACCTTCCAGTCACCACCAGTGTATCACAGGGCTCGTTATTTGGTCCCTCCTCATTAACATTTTCACCAACACTCTCTAAACCTCCACAAAACAGGCCACCCTAATACAGTACACAGATGATTCCACTCTCATGTGTAGATCTGACAATGTGGTACGCCTCCAAAAAAATACTCAGGAAGCTTTAGCAGCCACTGAAACATGGCTTCATAACTCACTACTCATGCTAAACCCAAACAAGGCCAAACTACTACTTTTTCCCTTAAATCCCTCTCTCATGAAAAAAATAAATAAATGTAAAGTCCTCTCTCTTGATAATATAACCACTGAAGTCACTTCTTATAGCAAACTATTAGGGGTGATAGTGGATGATAAACTTACATTCGACATGCATATACAAAATAGTATAAGAAAAGCTCATCAAAAACTAGGGATGCTTATAGAGCCAAAAACTTTCTTACTGATGCAACTTAAACTACACTTACCACTACTTTATTTATTAATTTAATTTATTTATTTCACATTTGTTAACTGGGTTGGTCTGTCTGGGCACAGGCCCATTTTCAGTGGAGACCCGAGGAGAAAAGCTCAAAAAAGAAGCATAATGACAATTTTACATACATAGGTTTAACAAAGGAGTACAAAGATAATCCCCCGGATTCACTAATCTTCCATGCAGGACTAGCTTAGTCCTGCACAGAAGCACCCGTTTAGGAGCAGGATGGCAGCGCATCATGCATATTAATGAAGGCGTGCTGCCCGACCTCCTAGGCTTACATGGAGCGTGTACGAGTGCAGGGGGCTTGTCTGAGAGCAGAACTCTCAGAATAAACATGCCCCTGCAATGCAGAACAGCAGAAAGTGGAAAAAATGAGCAAGACCGCTCATAGGTGTCTGCATATCCCCACCAACAGCCCCCATGCGTACAACAGCAACATTACAAATGAAGAAACCCCTTTATTTTTTTTTTTTAATCCAATTACAGCTAACCGTATGTGCGCTGATGTGCACATTGCTTAGCTACGGTTAAAGCAGCTTAAAAGGCTGAAGAGGATAACAAGGAAGATATGTGCAAATGAAGCAGCACAGCAATCGTGTAGTGGGCAGAGCATTTGCTTAATGAGCAGGCATTTCCGGTTTGAGTCCCACTCCAGCACAGTCTATTTTATGACCAATATTTTCATTGCAAAACCCACTAAATGACATATATTTATGAACTGGAGTACTGCAGGAAATGCACATGTGAAGAGTCAGTGTCACAATGAATAAAGCAGTAGTAAGCAGGTGTAAGCACAGATAAGCAGTAGTAAACATATGTAAGCACTAGTAAGCATATTTAAGTGTGTTTGTGCGGGGGTAAGCACTGCCTACACAGATTAAGCAATGTAGAAGCTAACTGAATGTAAGAAACTGTAACCTGAAATAAGCAGTGCTTACCTCCACACAAACCCACTTACAACTGCTTTAAAGTGCCTTAATCACTCTGTATCCAACAGGCCTTGTTCTGCCCAGCAACAAAATAAACAGCCATGCAGGTCTCGAACTCCAGAAGCCTATACACCATAGTCCCAGTAGCTATCCACCAAGCCATCACAGAAGTACAGAAGAATGAGGTAGTATAAACATGTCCTCACCATAGTATAACCAAACTGAACCTATGAAAGGCATCAGTATCCAGTCATATGTGCCATAACCAACTACATAACATAAATATGTGAACTGGAGTACAGCAGTAAGTCCAGAAGTGAGGTGTACTTGTAAAAGAGTGTCGAAGTCCCCAATAAAACACAAGGACCCCACAGAGTGTATGTACACATTAATCATGGATACCAGACATACATATAAGGTGTAATGAATAATAACACAATGCCAAAAAGGCATTATAATGAAGGTCTACTGTAGACAACACCAAGCATTGCACAGGCCAGATTAGGAGGACTTTGCAATGTGTATACAAGCTAACTCTTTGTGCCCAGTGGTATACCCCTTTAAACAATGCCAAACGTAGGTAAGCAGGTTTGCCCATAGCTTAGCCTTTTCAAAACCGGCCAATCATGGAAAAGTGCGGGAAATTGGCCCTACTTAAAGCCAAGAGGCAGGAATGCAGCTCATAACTGGTTGTAGCTTCCCCTTGCAGGCACTATGACAGTAAAGGGAGAAGGAGTGTGCTTCCGGGCACAGTGCTGGTGCATCCAGGAGTCCAAGGTCATGGCTAGACTCCTAGTTAAAGACCATGCACAGAGACTGCTGCAGGGCCAGTACCAGGGCTCCCAATATAAGGCCTGGGACCATCTCACCCATGACCTCATCAGTGCCACTGGCATACCCCAAACTGGTGAGCAGGTCAGGCACCTCTATGCTGACCTGAAGCGGTGGAAGGGGGACCTCTTGGAGGAGTGGCTCCAAGAGGCTAGAGCATCAGGAGATGTCCCAGCCATGTGTAAGTATCTGTCCACTGCCTGTTTAATAATTGCCAGCTCAGGTATATCATGGATAGGTATGGCTAAATATTTCCCTTATGTCCACCACAGCTGCAATGGAGCGGGCCGTGAACCTGGAGGCCCATATCTGCCACCTGGCATGGTTGCAACGTGAGACAGGTCAGTAATACTTATGATTTTACTGTCATAGGAAATAAAAATAAAAGTGGTAGTAAAGTAATTGCTAGTATAAAACCTGTATTGTTCAAGGCAAGTACTGCATACACTAGAGAATATGGCAGGAATAGTCTCATATTGTTAGTATGGCAATAAAAGTGTAATACCCTGACAGGTCTAACTGTTGGACTGTATGTGTATATTCTGGTATCATATGGTAATGTAGATCTGCAATCATGTAATAGTACTGTAGTATTAAACAATGTTACCCACACCATACACCATAACGTGAATGTTTCGGAATTCCTGTATATGACAGATGTAATCCCCAGAGGCCATTTGGTACAACTGAGAGACACATAGAAAGTAAACAGGGGAAATGCAGACAACAAAAGCCGAATAGCACATGCAACTGAGATGTGAACTGCTGTTATGTTAGCACACACACAGCCACGGTTTGAATCCTGCCAGTGGTAGTAGTCTGCATACAGAATTATACACCACAACTGTACAGATATGTCCAGACTGTCTATTAAAGTGGCCCATTTCTAATGCCTATCAACCTGTCCCTGTGGGAAATCAATTTGATGATTCCAGACATATAGGCAGCGAACAGGAAATACAACTGACTGACACACATCTATGACAGCAAACCTGGCACACTAGCAACTTCCCAATATCTTATGTGACTAAGAAGCCACGTATGTCCCATTTGCACCCTAACTTGTTAAGCTGTGGTCAGAGTGCGTACAGTAACAAAGTGAGATGTATGTGCATAATACTAATGTGCAATCTGGAACCTTGTGTGGCAACAGTTCGGTAGTGCTAACAAACATTGCTCCAACAGGTACGTTAGATATGAACACTGTGCTGTGAAATACAGGCCAATATAACCTGCACTGGTACCGTCACCATCCACCCTGGTATTGTAAGGGATTGTGAGTGTTGCAGTTTCTCTGAATAATAAAGTATCACTGGTCACTGTCGCCCACACTAACTGTGTAGGAAAGCATGTATATGTGTGTGTGTCAGGTCACTAAAGGTGGAAGAGGGCAATATTCTAGATATGTCCAGGCATACCAACATATGGTCAACACATGGCCAGAGTCTGTGCAGAAAGAGTTGGATGGCATAGTGCAAAACATCAACCCAGAATCCCGACATATGTGTACAAACAGTCAGTGTTAACAAACATTCCCTTCACAGGTATACCAGGTAAGAGGTGTATACTGCAGGTTAAGATCGGTTCATGTGTAATGATGTTGATAGCCATATCAGTGTCCAGTATAAGTCTATAGGGTAGTGCAGTAAGACTTGTAAGGTACAGATAGCACTGATTAGAAAAGTAATGTGGAGTACAGGAATATATTACTTGTTAATTGACATCTTTCTCTTCCCCCCACCTTATCTCCATCAATAATCAACATACCCACCCCAACTGGTATGTACTGACTCTGATAATGGCCAATCGTTTGATAAATATTTTAATGGTTACCATGCATGTGCCATATTGAATTATTCCAACATTGTTGGCATGGTGCCATCAACGTAACTGCATCCTGTTCTTATTACCACTGTGGTCCCATATATGCATGTGTTCTGTTTGCTATGCAACTGTTCCGTATATAGTGTCTGAGTTAATGGGAATATCTATGCATGCTGTTATACCTAACCCTGAAATGTGTTGACTATTACTAACCCATATATGATGTTGAAATCTAAACACTATAGCACACTTGGGAAGGCCGGTCCCAGCGAACCCACCTGTTCCACCTCAGCTGGCCGAGGCACCAGCATGTCTGGGGCTCAACTCCGCACCTCCCTGTCCATTGGTTCTGCACCAACTCCGGGTAGAAGTGCCTCAGGGGATGGGGTACACCCCCCGGGAGTGGGCGTGGACAGGCACCTGTCACCCATCACCAGGTTGGGGTCGTGGTGCGTAGAGCGACAACGACCAGGTCAGTGATCTTCTACACCAGCTTGAGGACCATGTGTCATGATTAGAAAGTCAGTCTGGCTCTGCAGCTCAGCCCCCAGCACAGCTACCTTCGGGGCTGTGAAGGTGCAGTGGTGACTGCCCATGGGTGGGGACCTCAGTCCCACTGTTAACACTAGGGTGCTTGTGAGCTTCCGATATCCCAACACCCCCCATCAAGGTGTTTACCCACCCACATGTGTCATATACCACCCCTGTATGCATCTTGTGTGTCTTGTCTGTTAACCTACCCAACCTACCTCCCCAAATATACCTACTACCCCTCCCCAACATCTCACTCCCACCTGAAAAAAATGGCAATCTGTTCCCACAAAAAAATCTCGCCCCAACATAGCTGTCCATTTCACACACGTGTCCACTAGACACATGTAATCTGGTCTAATTGGTATCACAATGAATTCTTGTTGTCCTCAACCCTCTCCCAGGGATTTGAGTGTACAAATCTACCTCCAAATTCAGTGTATATGCACAGCTGTCGCTGTTGAAGAAATGGGCAGCTATGGACCTTCCCTACACCCGTCCTGCACATCCCTAGCTATTTTCCCTACTGTCTTTCACTCTTTGTGCCCCTTTTTCACCACTTTCCTATCAACCCTTTTTTTCTTTTCTTTTAAAGAAATTAGTTGGGGGGGGGGGTAAGTGGGAGCAAGCACTTTTAAGCAGCAGTAAGCGGGTTTTACCCTGTTTGCGTGGGGTAAGCAATGCCCACACAGGTTAAGCAATTTTGAAGCTGAGTATAAGAAACTGTAACTGGAAGTTGTGCTTAGCTCCACTCAAACCCACTTACAACTGCTTTAAAGTGCCTTAATCACTCTGTATCCAGCGACCTGTGTTCTGCCCAGCAACAAAGTAAACAGCCTCTGCAAGGTTCCATCCCAGGACCCTGCAAATCATAGACAAAGTGATATACCACTAAGCCATGACAGATATACATAAATCTGATGTTATCACAAACATATCATCCAGCATAATCATTCAACAGTACAGGAAATGTAGTAATATCATAGCACCCAATCTCTTATTGCAAGAATTCTGGACAAAGTGTGCCAAAATGTGGGTACAAATAGGGATATATGTCAAATATTGTTCTCATACACTTAAAATATTGCTAGTTAAACAGTTATATGTATTAAAACACATATTTTGAAGGTTATGAAGTCTGAAACACAAAGATGTCATCATTAGTTACTGACTTCAATCCTGAGATCATCCATGTCAACTGTCAAGAGAATGAGGTACAGGCCAAAATTATGAGCCAAACATGCATGGACATATGGGCAAATATATATCTGTAAATGTAGACAGATAGACAGCTATAGGTATATATATATATATATATATATATATATATATATATATATATATATATATATATATATGACTCACAAATAATCATATAACATCAATAGTATATAGATAGATGCATATGTTCATATGTATGTATGTATATATATATATATATATATATATATATATATATATATATATATATATACAGATAGAAACGAGTATAGCATGTCCACATGGGAATAACATCCTGAACCACTCACTACAACATAAAAGACCATATGCACTGTTAATAGGGGTGGGGGCACAAATAAGGGATACCTGGTAATTACTGCTATGTTGCCCCCCTCCACAGCCAGAACAGATATGTTGTGCAATCCAATATCCAGCACATGCAGTTCCTGACTCCAGGACCCTCCAAACTACAGCTACAATGCTTCAATGGTAAGCCAATTCACCTACAAACTGCCAGGGCAATATCTGTAACATATCACACAGAAATGTCATTCTACCGTAGGGAAAGTATAATGTGGAAGGAGTACACATTACAATGGTGGACGTATGCACACACAGCTATACAAATTATCAAATATATTCAGGTATATATACATATATATATATATATATATATATATATATATATATATATATATATATATATACATATATGTGTGTGTGTGTGTGTGTGTGTGTGTGTGTGTATCTGTTATGGTGGTGGCTTTGTCCTTTGAACCTTGCCTAGGTAAGGCTCTATGGGGGTGCCAAGAGCTGTAGCCAGTAACATGAATCCCAGGGGCAACAGGTGCAGACCACCTCTGGCAAAGCATCATGGTTTGTCAATTATGTAGTCCCAGACAGACAGAGACTGGATCCCCTTTGAATGATATCAGAAGCTTAGCCACTTGTTGGAGTCATTGCTGTGTATATGTATATGTGTGAGTGTTCATATGTATATATATATATATATATATATATATATATATATATATATATATATATGTATGTGTGCATATATATCTCCATATATGTATGTGGATATGTATATGTCCATATATGTATGTGGATATGTATATGTGTATATATCTATATAGATATGTGAATATATATGTGTACACATATATGTTTACCATATGTCCAGAACATGGAGTGGAGTACTACCTCAGCAACAATAGTCCCAACCCCTTAGTGCAAGGGGATGTCATGGATGTATTGCAGGTATACATGTAGACTGTTGCTACTGTCATAGGGGTGTCTTAACAGACATGTTGGGTGTGGGAGGTCACATCTGCTGTAGACATGTGCACCATTGGCTACAGACAGACATCCTGAGGGCATCATAGTACAGTACTACTGCTAGCACAGTAATGTTCCTGCTCACAGTGAATGAAAAGGGCCAACACTAACATAATATTCCTAGATATTGGAGTGTGTTTCCATGCAATTGGCTATGGGAATGCTACCACAGCTGTTCCACATGCAATCAGCAAGGGGGGGGGCTGCAATTCATGCAGAGGCCATCAGCTGATCATGAGCATCACTTAAAATACACATGCTGCTGCCAAACAAAGCAGGTGTAGGTCTCTGCATCCACCAGAGAGGGAGTGGGAGAGGCAGACAGAGGCAAAGACAAGTCAGGGAGTGGTGGGAGAGTAAACCCTAAACATGTTTGTTTCACACCTACCAGCACAGGGTATCAAACCCCTGATTACTATGTAGTGCTATCACAGTTCTATGCACTTATTGGATGCGCCACATGGGTTACCTGTTGTGGAACCCTCAGAACACATGTGTGATGGTGAGTGACATCTGCAATAGGGATATGGTAGCTATATAGTAGGTGACATACACGTGCCTGTCTGCATGAACAGGTGCCAGCATCAACACAGCCACACTCTCACAGGGATGCACACACATTGACACACTTGGTAAGACCAGGATTACAACTCATCAGTAGTGGGATTGCCACAACACATCACTGTGCAGGTATCATATGCACCACATGGGTCATACGGGGTTTGTATGGGCAATGGGTATGGGGAGGTGTCTGACATCAGACAGCATGCTTCAATATGCCCATGGGGGTTGTAGGGAGTGTGGATGTGAACATACACACCATACAACATACACACAAACGCACAGGGTGCCAGTACTGACATGCATGTGTGCATGTCTACACAGGTGTGTGGTGGTCGACTGTGCCAGATGGCTGCACAAGGCTAGGCGATGGGTATACCTTGGCATCAGGCCACATGATGATGGTCTGCATTGTGGCTCAGGGCTGCAGTGTCTGCATTTGCCCACACAGGTGGATATTATATCCCCCATCCAGTCACCTGGATGACTATTGTGTGTGGCCAATGCTGTGCATTGCTTGCCATGTATGTGTTCCTTAGTCCATGACATGGATGGTGTCTGGGATGTGCACACCTCCCACATGCATGTACAGTGACATGTGGAACTGTACCTGGGGTGTCTGGCCCATGTTGTGAACACAAATTATCACCAGATGTGCCAGTCTTGCCCACCTGTGGTGGGAACTGGTAATGGGCAGCCGGTTTACCCTGCACCTAAATTGATAGCATGCTAATGGCATTGTCTGGTGTCAGTGGCATCTGTCAATACAGGGCATGTTGTCAGGCATGGTATGTCCTTTGTGGGTCACATGTGATGGCACCATAGGTGTTTTAGGTGTCCATTGGGGAACATGAAGAAGGTGCATAGTCGGCATGTATGTGCATATTGGACAGATGGACAGGGTGCCATGCCCTCTGTAGGCCAAAGCTATCACCCCATAGTTACTATCAGTGGCCAATATGCAGTGTACTGCCCACATACTGGCTGTTGCCTAGGTGTGTGTGTGTGTGTGTGTGTGTGTGTGTGTGTGTGTGTGTGTGTGTGTGTGTGTGTGTGTGTGTGTGTGTATGAGACATGGGTTGAGAGTGTGCTCTGGGTAATACTGGGATTGCTAACTGTGATTGCCTGGCCTTGATGTCACATGTATGGGTATGGCTTTGCACCCAAGCCTCTCAGCTATTTCACATCTGTTATCCCTGTACGGTGGACATTGTGATATATAGTAGGGCCACCGTATAAGAAATATGCAAACCCCACTCCACATTGGCCACAGGTGTCACACACACAGCCTCCTCCACACAGGATAGGTGTTACAAACACACATATACTCACCTGTAATGCCTGGGAGTAGAATCTCTACCTAACTAGTTTATTACACTACAGCACTATGCAGTTATAGTACACACCATGGAGATTACTGGAGTACTCCTTCCCCAAAGGTGTATATCACATTGGATGACATCAGCAGGATTGCCAAAGTAGGACATTAGAGTTGTAGTGAGTGTGAATAGCCTAAAATGCATTGCTCCCTACACAGCAAGTGACACACACAAAACATCCACACCAACATGTGTGGGTATAGAACCCCTAACAGAGGTCTATATCACACACCACCGAGATTACTAGAGACCTCCTTCCCCAAAGGTATATATCACAATGAACGACATCAGCAGGATGGCCAAAGTAAGCCATTTGAAATGTACTGTGAGTGACTAGCCTAAAATGCATTGCTCCCTACACAGACAGTGAGACACACACAAAACATCCACAACTGACATGTGTGGGTATAGAACCCCTAACAGAGGTCTATATCACACTACAGCATGGAGCTGTTAAAGGATGCATCACAGGGATTACTAGAGAACTCCTTCCCCAAAGGTGTATTTCATAATGAATGATATCAGCTGGATTGCCAAAATAGGCCATTTGAAATGTACGGAGTGTGACTAGCCTATAATGCATTTCTCCATACACAGACATTGAAACACACACAAAACATCCAGAACTGCCATGGGTGGGGATGGAACCCTACCACAGATCTACATCACACTACAGCAGTATGCAGTTATAGGATGCACTACAGAGTTTAGTGGGCTACAACCTTCCCAGAGGTGTATTTCTAGGTGGGTGACATCAGCAGCCTTGCCAAAGTTGAGTATATGAATTGTAAGGAGTGTGAGTAACCTAAAAAGCATTGCTCTCTACACAGACAGGGTCAGACAGACACACACACACTTGCCATGTCTGGGATGGGAACAACTACCTAACTACTTTATCACACTACAGCAGTACACAGTTACAGGACATGCTATGGAGATCACTGGGCTACAAACTTCTCAGAGGTGTATTTCTAGTTAGGTGACATCAATAGCCTTGCCAAAGTTGAGTATATGAATTGTAAGGAGTGTGAGTACCCTAAAAAGTATTACTCTCTACACAGTCGGAGGCAGACACACACAAACATACTCACAGTTACCAAGTCTGGGGTTAGAACTCTTACCTAACTACTTTACCACACTACAGCAGTTGGCAGTTACAGGACATGCTACAGAGATTACTGAGCTACAGCCTTCCCAGAAGTGTATTTCTAGGTGGGTGACATCAGCAGCCTTGCCAAAGTTGAGTATATGAATTGTAAGGAGTGTGAGTACCCTAAAAAGCATTGCTCTCTACACAGTCCAACACACACGCAGTTGCCAAGTCTAGGGTTTGAACTCCTACCTATCTAATTTATCACACTATAGCAATATGCAGTTATGGGATGTGTCACAGAGATTACTGGGCTACAACTCTCCCAAAGGTGTATTTCACATTGGATGACCTCAGCAGGCTTGTCATAGTAGGGCTATGGGGAGGGTGGTGTGTGCATGGGCCATAACCAATTCATCTAGGGGTTGACATGCCACATGCGGGCACACATTGGGTCATATGTCACAGGTACATGTATACAGCTGCTAGATGACTACTACCTTGTACAGTCATGTTGCACAGCTGGCACATGCACCACATAGTCTGTAATGCTGACAGATACTGGTGGCTAGTGTCTGCAGTGAGTGACATATGCACCTCATGTGTTTGAGGCCCTTTGTCTGTGTGCTGGATGGGACAGGCCTGGATGGCTCCTTATCACAGTCACCCTCTTCCACACATCTATGTACATCTACCTTTGGCTTATTATAGTGTGTTGTCCTGACATATATGTCTGTATTCCTATCCAATGTGTGTGCAAAGCATGAGTGGTGCATACTGAGTGTCTGTACTGACAACTGCAACTGCCAGATATGTCTGCTCCACTGGTGTTTGCAGTCATGGCCTTCATGTGTTTTAAGTGTGTGAGCATGCCCAGCATGACCTTTCAGTATGTTGTTGACTGACATTGCCTTCATTTCTCTAAGTGTGTGAGCATGCCCAGTATGGCCATCTGTATTGAATGTGTGGATCGTGTCCAGGTAGTTTGTGCTGCAGTGCTGACCTTTGTGTTGTACACTGACAGGTAGTATGCTGTCTCTGCAGGGTATCCATCGATCATTTGACTTTGACTATTACTACATTTATGCATAGCGGGGGGGGGGGCACAACTGACTGTTTCTACATTTCTACACAAAAGTGGGGTGGGCACACCTGACTGTTATTACATTACTATGTAGGATGGGGGGGGCACACTTGACTATTTCTACGTTTCTACACAGGGCTGGGGGACATGCCTGACTTTTATTACATTACTATGTAGGATGGGAGGGCACACCTGACTATTTCTACATTTCTACACAGGGTTGGGGGGGCACACCTGACTGTTATTACATTACTATGTAGGATGTGTGGGGCACACATGAAACTTGTACACATTTGCTATGACTGTACTGGTATGTCAGGTACTCCATTTCATTCTGTATTGCTAACTATCATACTGACTAGAGGCATACCAGTGTACTACAGATCATGGCTTTGGTTGCCCTACATATTATTGTCTGACTTCCTACCTTCAGAACTAACATCCCACTGCCTGCCTTGCTGTGGTCTGTGTAGGCCTGGGAGGGGTGGTTAACTATAGACATCATTCTGGGGCCATGGCATAGGCTCTGTTTGGGTTTGTCTACACCTGTCCTGCTGGCTGAGACTGTTGTTGAGTATGTGAACCATCCTGACAGGCATGTGTGGGTCATATGGACACACATGTTGCTCAGCACATTTCCTGCAGAGGGTTTTGTCACCCTGTGCAGTACTGGCTACTATGGTGACTCCAGTATGTGTTACAGATGTCATGGTGCCACTATGGGTGTCTACTGTCTGCTGCCATAACATTCAGCCACCCAATTCCCTTGCATACTCACATCCATACCATAGCTACAGGTAACAGCACATTCTACTCCATTTGGCAATTGGTAGGTTGAGTCACTTACCTTGAGGGTGTGCCAGACTTGCGGATGGTGCTGGAGGGCTGCCTATGTTGGATGCACACAGTACACTCCCTATACATGGTTGAGCACAGGTAGTGTCATGTTTGGCATCCCTTTTACTGTATATGCGAGTCAGAGAGCGGTGTCATTGCCTGGGTCCCTACTGTGTCAGTGCATGTGCTATGCATTGCCTCATTGCCAAGGCCAGGGCATACTGGGTGCACCTCCTTCTGCCTACTGGGGCAGGCTCAGGTTGTCCCTCCTCTGGGTCACTCTGTGCCTGTGCAGGCTTTGGCATTGGTGGGAGGCTGTGTGGCCCTGCCCCATACTGTACCTGCTGCAGCTGTTTCCGCAGGATCATATTGTGTAGCATAGCACATACCATAACAATGTGGGTACATGTAGCTGGTGAATACTGCAAGGCTTCACTGGATGTGTCCAGACACCGGAACCGTGATCTGGGCATCCCAAACACACGCTCTGTTATATGTCTGGCCTGTGCGCGTGCCTCATTATGGCATTGTTGTTCAGGTGTGTGTACATTTCTGATGGGTGTCATCAGCTACGGCTGCAGTGTGTACCCAGCATCCCCCACTAGGTGACCGTAGGGATGTCCCCAGTGGCAAATCTCTGGTACAGCTGCGTCAGATGCCATATGTGGGAATTGTCATAGCTTCCAGGGCAGCCAGCACACAAGTTCATTATAATGCCCTTGGCATCACATACAACCTGACAGTTGATGGAGGGGATGGCCCTGCGGTTGATGTATGCCCTACCCTGCTCACCGGGTGGTCCTATGATGCATATGTGCATGCAGTCTATAGAACCCACTACCCCAGGGTATTCTGCTATTTGGTGGAAGAGATGCATATTGCTGATCAACACCTCACAGGTGTTGAGGAAATATACGTGCTCACTGGCATGTGCTGACATGACATCCAGGAACTGGTGGAATACTCTGGATGCTGATGCCTGTGAGATCCCCATGATATCCCCAGTTGTGCTTTGGGAGGTACATGTGGCTAGTATACTTAGGCCTACACAAACCTTGGTATCCACTGGGATGGGTTTCCCTTGGTCAGTTTGGTGTGTCAGGTGTGGCCGGCACAGCTCAACAATTTGCTGTAGGAGGTCTCTGTCCACCCTATAGCACTCCACTGTCTCCAACTCATGTAGCCCCTGGTAGGTTACCCTGGGTCTGTACACTATTATCCATCTCCTCACTGTGGGTTGTTCGGCAGCATTCACATCTTCACCACCCTTAGCCTCTTGCACATGTTGTTCTATGTTGCCTGCTGCAGCCCTTCTCATTTTGTAGGTTTGTTTGTTAAAATTTCACCTCTTGTATACACCGGTGGTGTACACTGTGGAAAAAAACAGTGGGGAAGGTGTTTGCTTAGTTTATAGTAGTGTTCTGGGCTGGGCTGGTCTGCTGCCTGTGTAATTGTCTGATTCTGGTACATTTCACCTGCCAGCTATGTTAGTTCTCCTTGAATACCTCCCTACTGCTGTTTTCCCTTCCCATTGCCTCCCTGTTTAAGCCCATGTGTATGCCTCGCAAACACAGTGCTCAAATGTGCACACTGCTGCTATTTCCTAGGTTAACTTCTTTTTTCTTCATGTAAAACCTGGTGCGCAGCGCGCACACCCGCTTACACTTTGTAAAGAGTGCTAGGCAGGTTTAGAAACACCCCCTAGCTTAGCTGTGTTAAGCTAGGAGCAAACCTGAGCTACAGGGCTCCAATCCGCTTACAGTATGCCTGACCCCCCTATGATGTCACCTACCTCCTAGGCTTGCACCCAATTTTCATACTCTTACACTGTTGGGACCTGATTCACACGCTGGGGAAAACTGGGATTCACTATCCTTCCCCTCATTTGCATAGGATTACCTGTAATGCATAGTTAAATGTGTCACACTGAGCCTCCCCCCTTAGCAACCACTACTCACTGGCCAGGTTGTATTCTGCCTGCTATTGACTTGCATGGCAGAATACTGATTTTAGTTAGAATGCTTATTTTAGGTTTATTTTCTTATTTTCCCCCCGATCCTGTCTGTGCACCACTGCCCTATGCTTAAACAGCCGAGATCGGCTAAAAAATAAATAAAAGTTGATTTTTTTATTTTTTTATATTGTTTGCAATGCCAATAGCCTTATACTCGGCTATTGGCATGCTTCCTCAATGATATGGAGCCTTTATTTGGAGCTGTCATAGCTCCATTTTAAATTTTGCAGAAATGTACTCGGTTACTAACCGAGTACATTTCTGCAGATACCACTAGTCTTGCACGAACTGTTGCAAGCTTCCTGGATTGCAAAATCACCTAATTTGCATGGCTTTCACCTGCAAATAGGGTGATTTACATACCAGAGCTTAGTCCATGGAAGATTAGTGCAGGAGTGCTCGTACACGCCCCTGCAGGCTGTTCCTGGATTGCACGGCAGACATATTGCTTGTGTGAGCTCCTGCACCAATCTTGCACTCTGTGCAAGCTTTTGAGAATCCGGGGGAACACAGCATACAAACATAATAAGCTAGCACAATTTTATATAAGTATGAAATCCAGAAAAAATAACATAAAAGTAAACAAGTAATTATATTGTTAAAAGCATGCTACATTCCATATAGAACATATAGTTCAATAGCATCACCTACCTAGACTGGAAGCCAGAGAACTTTCTGCTCAAAAGTGAGAGAGACAGAAGATATAGTTAAAATTAGGTAGGGTCCTGGAAGGGGCATAGCCAAATTTTCTGGAGAAAGTTGTTTAATTCTTTTTTGAAGATGTTTGTGTGTGTAATGCTGCATAAATTGGTAGGGGAGTTATTCCAGAATTTAGTTATGGAGGTTTTATATAAAAGATTGCCAGTGTTCATTTTGGACCTATACGTTTGGAGAAGGAATTTATCAGTACTGCATAAAGGACAGGAAGGGGTAGAGTAAGTAACACAGTTGGAGAGAGAAGGACAGGCAGTGGGTTTATTAAGAAGGAAGTGGATTATAAGGAGTTGAGATAACTTCAGATGATGGGGGAGTTCAATCCAGTGGAATTAATTGACAGTAAGGTAATGGTGGGTGGAATTTGGTAGGTTAGCTGCAAATTTAGCGATTTTATTGTAAGTTTGTTCCAGTTTGGAGAAGAGGCAGGATTGAAGGTTAGTAAGAACTGGGTCTCCATAGAGGAAGCTATGAAAAAGATAGGCTTGAGCCAGGGAGAGTTGGAATCAGATGATAGAAATGTTTTGTTACGATATAGAAGTCTAAGTTTTTGATTAGTTTTCTTAATCAATTGCCGGATGTGTAAGTCAAATTTTAGTTGGTTGTCAATTGTCATTCCTAGTAATTTTGTGTGAGTTTCAGTGTTAATGATGGTTTTATGTAGGGAAGAGAATCAGAAGGAGTGCTTAAGGTGATCACTGTCCTTGGGGAGAAAGAGGAGTTTTGGTTTTTTTAGGATTCAAAATAAGCTGGTTGTCATTTAGCCAGCTTTCAAGTGAAAGGAAGTATTGTTGTGTCTGTGTCTGAAGTTGTGAGATTGAGTTTGAGGATGTGATCAGAGTACCGACATCTGCGTATTGTATAACGGTAGAGTGGGTAGCTGAAGAATGAAGATCATTGATAAAGATGTTAAAAAGAAGGGGTCACAGGATAGAGCCCTGTGGTACATAAGTGTGAATGGGTAGAAAGTAGAACAAGATGACTGCCATTTAACTGACTGTTGTCTGTCTGTGAGATAACTAGAAAACCAAGAGAGAGTTAGGGTGGAAAGATTTAAGTTAGCCAGTTTGTTTAGTAGTATGGTGTGTGATACTGTATCAAATGCTTTTGAAAGGTCTAAGAACAGACATGAGGCCAGTCTGTTGTTATCTCTAGCTGCAGCAATTGTGTGAGTAAAGGACAGAAAGTCTGTAGAGGTACTGTGGTGTGATCGAAATCCAGGTTGGGTAGGAGTCAGGAGGTTACTGTGGATGAGAAATTTCAGTATCTGGTTATGTATGCATTTTTTTACTATTTTGGATAGTGGGATAGTATAGCAGTGGGTCTATAGCTGGAGAGGTCAGTGGAGTTGCCACCTTTATGTTAGGGAACAATGTAGAAAGATTTCCAAATGTTGGGTACAGTAGCTTCTTTAACAGATCTATTAATAAGTATTGAAACTGGACAGGCAATAGAGTTTGCCACTAGTCTGAGAAAGTGGGGAGGTAGATTTTCAGCTGAGGGAGAGCAAGGTTTAAGTTTAAGAAGGAGAGACTTTATGTAGGAGGTTGAGATAAAGTTGAGTGAGAAACAGGTTTCATTACTCGTGGTTTGAGGTAGTGTTTTTGGGGGGGTTGTGGGTTGGGATTTGTCAGTTTGCTAATGGTGTCTATTAAAAACTGTTTAAGGAGAGCATCAGTGTCTTGGTCTGCAAGGTTAGGGTAAGGGCTGGGAGTTTGAGGTTTACCAGGATGAAGGATTGAGATGATATTTTTCCAGAAGTTTTTGGGGTTGGATTGATGCGTGGATTGTGTCTTATGGTAAAAAGTTTCTTATCATTATATATTTGCTTTTTGGTGTGATTTCTTAGTTCTTTAAATAATTGGTGGCAAGTGGGGGATTTGTTTGTTTACCAAGTTTTCCAGGCGGAGTCTCTTGTGTGCACTAGTTTACGAGTATCTTTACTGAGCTGGGGGCATAGCTTGATTTTATTCTTATTTTGCAAAGAGTGCTAGTGAGTTGAGAAAGCCAAGAAAGATGTGATTGAATTTGAGTGCAATGTCATTGAGAGGAAGTGAGTGTAAGTTAGGCCAATTAACAGAAGACAGTGAAAATGTTGCAGTTAAAATTAATGAGTTTATGGCAGAATTTGTACTGATGTGATCTATTTAGCTAGGGAGTAAATCTTTGTATACTGATAGGTAAGTGATCACCCAGGGCATCAGGAAGAGTTCTAGGGTTTTGGTAGACAAGAGGATTGCTAGTTAGGTTCTAGTCAAGTTTTGTGCCATTGTTGGAGTTGTTGTTAAGTTTTGTAGGGGTAGCAATTAGCTGAATAAAGCCGAACAAATTAATGCTATGGGCAGGGGAGTTAGTATCAAGGTTATAATAATCAATGTTTACATCTCTTAGCAAGATAGTTTTGTAGGCTATATTTTGTGATAACCAGGAGAGCATGTTTTCAGTGATAGGAATGTTCTAATCAGGTGGGATATATATTGATGCAATAGCAATTTTTTTGTGATTGTTAGGGTGGCAGTTTAAAATTTGAATTTCTGCAGGGTGGAAGTCTGGTATAGTAATAGCTAGGGGAGAGAGGGTCAGGTGGTTGAAGTATAGAATTGCGACACCTCCACCTTTTCTGTAGTTCTACCTAGTTGGTAGATGTTGTAGCCAGGGGGTAGAATATCTGTGTTAGTGATATAAGGTTTAAGACAGGTTTCAAATAGTGGTAGTATGTGAAGGAATAATGTGAGATCCATGCAAAAATGTCACTAACTTTATTCAATAGGCTTTGTACATTGATGGATAGTATAGATAAGTTCTTAGGTGAGTGGGGTAGGGACATAGGAAGGTAGAGATGCGGTGTGGGTGGGAGTGGTGGTTAGTTGGGTTGGGGGTGGATTGTTTGGGCAGATACTGGGTGTGATGTAGATGGCCCTGGGTTAGGGTGGATATCACCCGCTAGCAAAAGGATGGTGACTGATAGGTTGGGTTTGGGGCCAAAGAGATTGAGAGTAAGATGTTTAAGTTTTAGTTTAACTAAGAGGGTCGGGGTTAATTGGAATATTTTGTATTGAAATAGATGAGTAATTGAGGCCTACTTATCTTCTCCCCACCCTTCTTTATGGTGCTTCCATCTTTATGAACCTTCAGGCTTCAGAAAAACTGAAACTTGAACAATGCTATAACAAAGTTTTTAAATTTGCAGCACATACCCCTTTCAGAACCCACCACTGTATAGCAATGAAAAGCCTAAATTGGTTAGAACTGCCACATCAACTAACATGTACACAACTTCTTACTGCCTATAAAATTATCCAGCATCAATCTGTGTATCCAGCACTAAAAAATCATTCTAGACAACTATATTCCCACTCGGTCATTGCAATCTAGTGGCCAAAACCCCCTGTCTGCCTACAAACCTAACAAATCTACTGTGGATTGTCTTTACTTGTACATGGTTGCTAAGGCCTGGAACTTCTTACCTGTATCCATCAGATCTATTCCCACCCTCCCATCTTTCAAAGTCACTTTGAAAGATTTCCTAGCTAAAATCTGGCTCTGTTTTTGCTCAAAACCAGGATATATTGTATCCCTAAATATGAAAAAGTTTATTTTCATTCTTTATACCTCCTTATACTCCCTTCTTCACTTATTTCCTCTTCTCGGACTTTCTCTCTAAATATACCATAAGCCTGTTTTCCATCACATAATATTGCAGTTCCTATTTGTATTACACTAACTTTCTTTTAATTTCTCTACAAACTGTCTAAAATTTCTCAAATATTAAATGATTGTCCTATACCTTGTAGCAATGTTTTTATATTATGTCTAATTTGTTATAATTATTTAAACTGCATATGTTTTTGTTTTATTTTTGAAAATTGTAATATTATTGTTCTTAAAACATTTTGTAATAATTTGGTGCATATCTCCCTGGGCCTTCACTGAAAATGGGCTTCTACCCAGTCGGATTTTCCCGGTAAGCAAAATGTCAGTAAATAAATAAATCTGACTGCAAGTGCTTTTCCACTGAAGACATAACCTAACTCCTTCATCACCTGCATCAATATTGCTTTGACCCTCTGTTCTCAGCTGCTGCTTCCCTGTCATATTTTTCTACTAGAATTAATTCATATTTGATTTTCTACTCTGCTAATATTATTTACATATTGTATCAGTTGTCTATGGGATTATCTACCATCTGTGATTACTCTGTATTTGTGAATTTGTTCTGTTTTCTATTTTGTGAATCTCTTCAACAGAGATGTGCTTTGAAATAGTCTATAGTGATCAGTATACTACCCCAGTAAACAAACCAAAATAAATAAATAAACTGCATCTACAGAACCATGGAATTTTATGACACTTTAACTTAAAAGGACCACTACAGGCAAATGATGAAAAAGCATATATTTTTTTTATCTTGCCATCAATTATTGCACCTCCCAAAGCTGTCTGTAGCAAAATAAGTACACATTACACACACACACACACACACACACACACACACACACACACACACACACACACACACACACACACACACACACACACAGATCCAGAATGTCACATGACCAGGAATGACACAATGGCCAGCTCTCTGCAAAACAGTGTTGCATAGCTACTGTGTCCAAATCAACTGCTGTGTTCTTGTTTTCATACACACACACACACACACACACACACACACACACACACACACACACACACACACACACACACAGATCCAGAATGTCACATGACCAGGAATGACACAATGGCCAGCTCTCTGCAAAACAGTGTTGCATAGCTACTGTGTCCAAATCAACTGCTGTGTTCTTGTTTTCATACACACACACACACACACACACACACACACACACACACACACACACACACACACGGGTTGCCAACTTTCCATGTAAAAATTCTGGACATGTCATGAAAGCAAAATGCGTGTTATTTTGATATCCCCCACACAGGCATTCCAGTGTCCCATTACTTGGCTATTTCTCTATTTCTTCCCATTTGCCATAAACACTGTTCAAACTTCAGTCTCAGTGTGCATATTGTCTTGTGCTTTGCTTCTACAATGATTACAAATATTTGGAATTAATTTAAAACTTTTATTTCAAAATTTATAGCATAGACACTGATAGACATTTGCTAAACAAAGCAATACAGTCTCACAATGAAAACAGACTTAGCATTAAAACTTCTCTCCTCTCTGCCTTTGAAACTCACATTCACTGAATCAGCATTGAAACCCACATTCAAAGAAAATGCATCTGATCACTGGCGGATTAAATTTACCTTTGGGCTGTTTTCATATCACATCCCGTTGCACATATTTTTAGGACCATGCAAATGTTCTTTGATTCACCTTCCTGATTGTATTAAATTATAATATGTGATAATTAAATTATACGCTTTGTATAATACAGCACCACTTATTAAAGCATGTTTTAAATTTATAGTTTTGAACATTTTTCCAGTAAGCAATGCAACAAAACATATGAACCATTAATGACATTTGAACCATAAAAGGCCACTCAAAATCTGTCATTACAATCCACCAATATCAGTCAATATGCACAATCTTTGCATAAGTAAAAGTCATCTGAATAATTTCACATTAAAGAAATCTGTAACTAATGAAAAGGTTGCTTCTAGCAAACAACTTTATATTTCAGTGTTTCATCTACAAATTCAGTACCTGCTGCTCTTGAAGAATAAATTGCCTATTTACAATAAAAAATGGTAAACTGGTAATGTGCCCTTCATCCGTGATTTCACACATCTGTCTACCAGCTACTTAGTCAATCATATTTGTTGTGTCTTTCAGCTTTTCCCGGTTAGGGGTCGCCACAGAGGAACTCCGGTCTGCTAATGATTGACAGTAGATTTTTACGTGCCAAGTTGCCAGCTCTGATGCACAACTTTCAATGAAGGTATGCCCATTCATGCATGTCTCCAGACAGAAGATGCTCTAGCTGAGAATCGAATGGGAGAACGTCTTACTGTGAGGCAACAGCGCTACCGCAGGACCACCACTACAGTACTTAGTCAATCATATACAGTTGAATAAACAGCTGTTGCCGAAACACAGACTCAACATTCTGCAGGGAACCCAGCTGTGTGTATGTGTGGTGTATGTCTGTGTGTGTATACTTGTATCTATCTATCTATCTATCTATCTATCTATCTATCTATATGTATTTTTTTTCAACTAACATTCTATGTACTGATTTATTTTTCTTGTTTCAGCACTCTCTATGTGTCTGACTAAATAATTCACAGACAGCTTCTAAATTACCTGTTGCACAATCACTTTCAGTCCCATTATCATCATGGGTTTCATGCTAAGCCATGATGTTGACACTTCCCTAGTCACTTGGCAAAGCATATAAACACAGACGTATACACAGATAATGCTGCAGCTGCCATGACTCCTCATCATGCATCATTATTTATCAGAAATAAATTGTCTTATGTGAATAAACCAAAACAAGTATGAGCACTACTGGAAACTGTGAAAAACACACTGTCAAATCTGGAAGTAGGCCTCACACTGTCTCAGGCTCAGCTGCTACCATCCAATCTCTCAAACTACCAGGAAAATGTCACATAAAAAACAGTGAGCCCAGTACATTCCACATACACAGAGTTGGTATCCTGCCATCCTCCCTTCCCATTTCATCCTGAAGGGAATTCAATTGGCTCATCAATGCACTTCATCTGTTACTATATACATCCCCTTTAGGCTGGCATCCTATAAACCATATTGAATGCATGAAGTTTTCCCTCTTCTTTGACCTCCCCATTAGAACTGAGGCCCACCAGTGTGCCTGGCCTGCCCTTTAAGATCCTTCCCCTCCCGTTTTGTTGTAATGTTGAATGACCACTTACATGTCCTGGATCCATTTTGGCCCTAGTTGAACACTGGGCTCTCCCTCTGGCTCCTCATGTCCTTTCCACTAGCCACCAAGCCATGCTAATACGATTCACTCCCTGTGCCCCCGCTCGCTTGGCCATATGCTAAAACAAAGTAAAACTTGTTGTTAGTGGGCCATTCAGACACCTGTTGGACATTGCACAGCACATTACATCTGTCCCGCCTCCCTTCCTTATGATCTTGTTCCTTGAATGCTAGCAAGGCCGCTTGCTAGCAGCTAAGCTCTCAACATGAACCCCTGCAGCTACATTCCCAACCCATGTGTGGGACTCCTACCTCTGTTTTGAGCAAATAATTTTATTGACAAACACTGCAGAATATTCTATACATAGTGTATAGCCCTTGACCTTCAAATATAAGTATGGCATCCAGAATTAAAAACTATGTTTCTGAAAGGTGTCCATTGAGGGTCAGTTAGTATTTTAAAGGCATCTTTATTATATATGGCATAGCAAATATGTAGATGGAGCAGCTTAAAATTTAGGAAGAAACTTCTCTACTATCTCTTAATACCTAAAAGTGCTGTGTCATGCACTTTGGAACAAGGATTAAAATGCATCCTCATGCCATTGATGACAACAAATTGGAAACCACTTATTACTTCTGAGTTCTTGGTGCCTTTAGTGACAACAAGCTTTCCTTTAAATAAATGTTGAGGTAATAAATTAAGCAAAAGGTGTTATTATGCTTTATTATGTTGGTGTAATAATCAGGACATACTTAAACTTAAATGGATTCAGAAATCATTTGGTAAAAAATTAACAGTAACACCTGTTACCCTGACAGACTACAAGAACTTAACTACTGTCTGTTTACCACAGCTTTAGCGAAAGTGATCTGACCAAAAAAATCATATATTTGCACAATGCTTGACTTACTCTTTTACATATTATTATTCAGTAGTCACCTAGTAAATATCAGAAATAATATTTCCTTAGTAGCCTAAAGTTTTACCACACAAATGAAAGAAATATTTTTGTTCAGAATCATACATCTATTATCTGGAATAGGCTCCTTGTGGAGGCAAAGAAATAAGCCACTTCAGATGAGTTTGATCAGAAACAGACAGGAGACAGCATGTAATATTTTTATTTAAAAGCCACTGACTGTGCCAAATGTAGTAGTTCTGTGCTTGTCTTCAGAGAAACTTGAACCTTGAATGTTAGAAATTCAAGCAAAAGTCTGCAGTGTCAGAATTTTAATTTTTGTCTAGTCTAAGTGTTGCTGTTTTCCTACAATCCAGTTAAAGTCACAATTTGGGGCTATGTGATGAACTTTCAGCATATAGCAATCACTGGGCCATTTCCCCTTATATAATCTTTCAAAAATTATTAATACATTTAGCTGCAGTCCAATTCAGGACCACACACACACACATGCACCCAAACAGACACACACACACACACACACACACACACACACACACACACACACACACACACACACACACACATACCTCTCACTTGTCCAACTGTTTGGTGGTCTGCAGCCGCTAAGCAGTCCAAACGTCTTCTGGAATTCAAATTCACCCATGCGGAACACGAAGACGTAAACAATCTCGGCTTCTGCGTCTGTTGCGTCTGGTCACACAGCACAGTCTGTGTGACCAGACGTAAAGGGCATTCTTAAAGAAGAACACCTTTTAAAAAAAAGTTTGTTTTTTTTTAATTAAAATAAAAGATTTTTTTCTGAACAATATAGTGCAGGCTCCGGTTTCTGGACAGTGTCCCTTAATTACGGACATTCCGGAAGAATTCTGGACGGTTGGCAACCCCAACAAGCACACACACACATACACACACACACACACACACACACACACACACACACACACACACACACACATGCACATACCCCCACAAAGACACAGGCACCCTCAATCACACACACACACTCACTCACTCACTCATCCTACATATTAAAAGAGAACACTGCACCACTTACTCTAAAGTGAAGGAATGAAACCTCATTAATTCAGAAATTAAAACAGTAAGTATATGAATTAATACAGAAAGCATAATGTGTGAATGCAGTTGAATAATAATGAACCTGATTGTTTCTGACAGAAGGGAGTGGCACTTCAGGAGATGTCAGTCATACCACCTGAAAGAGGACTCCTAAGTGTGCTTAGTTTTTTGTTTTTTTAATAAGAAAAACATTTATTAAATTATCATGTATTACATAGGCAATCATACACTTATATAAATGAAAACAAACCATATTGACATAATTGTGGTTGCAAACATTATACATCACTTATAATCTATCCAGTTATTGTCAGTCAAACATTACATAGCTCATTCAAATCACGCCTTCTTTTAAACCTCATTTCCTGCTCTGCTTGTATTGTTCCCACAATTCTCATTTTTTCTATGTAATTTGCTCCTACTCTTTCCTAAAGATCCTGATTCCAGTTGTTTTATCTCAGTTACTATATTTACTACTTCTTTTATAGTTGGTTTAGACTTTGATTTCCATTTTGTAGTAATTGCTTTTTTGGCAGCCACCATAATTAGACTCAACAAGGCCTTATGTCTAAGCAATTCCAATTCTCCATCATAGAGAAAATTATTTCCTTAGTTACACTAATTTGCTCACCCAGTATCTCTGACAGAGTATTTTGCAGGCACTGTTTAAAGTCTGCCAACTCATTGCACTCTGAGAAAATATGTTCCCAGTTATCTCTTTCTTCTCAGCACAGCTCCAACATTTGCTGTCTACCTGAGGAAAAATTCTTTGGAGTCTACTTGGGGTATAAAAATACATATGCAAACACTTCCAGGCAAAGATCCTAAATTTTCTAAACTTTGTTGTATATTTGGAAGACATGCATATATCTCCCAGTTGTTTCTTTGTGAATTGATTATCCAATCTCTACTGCGAATCCTTTCTAAATTCCTCTGATTCTTATAGTTATCATGCAATATTTTTTATGCTCTACTAATTATTCCTTTTTTAACAGCAGCTTCTTTTCTAGATTCTACTAAAAAACACTTAGGATCCTTCTATTTCTTTTTCTTTGCCTATACTCTGGTATCAATCTCCAATAGGGAGGAACATTTCTAGCCCGTAGTCCAAATAAATTATTGGCTCTTCCCATTCTATAACCTTTCCCTCTCTAATTATTTGCTCCCTATACCTTGGTTCTTTTGCCAGTTTTCTCCAATAAATTCCAGCCCCCTCTTGCCTAATGTCTGTATCCCTAAATGCAGTCATCCATCTATTGTCAGAATCACCTTTCTCCACACCTTAGTTCTTAGAATACTTTCTGCTACTTTATGAAAATAATATTCTGTATGGTTATTGTTATTCTCATTAAAGATCTGTGTCCAAAATCCCAGTCTCTCCTTGTGTCTTGAGCTTCCCCTCTGTTTTCTCATCATCCCTTTCCACTTTGAATTATAGGTTTCTGCTTGTGCTATGTATAGGAGCCTTAACAGTGTAGCTTCGAAATACCCCTTCAAATTAAGTAATCCCAAACCACATTGTTCTATTGGAAGAATCAGTTTATCCCACTGGGCTTTTGCCATCTCCCCGTCCCAGATAAAACCCTTCAGCTCTTTATTAATTGTTATCCACACCTTCTCCTCTGGTTGCTAAAAATATGCCTGACCTGTGTATAAAACTAAGGGGACCAAAAACATTTTAACTGCTTGCATATTGCTAGCCATATCCATATAACAGAGCTTCCAACTACTCATTTTTGTATTATCTTTTGTTTAGTTTCTTCCCACATATCCTTAGCTGCCACATCAATATCCTTTTTAATCCATACTCCTAAGTGTTTCATTTTATAATGTCCCCATAAATATGGAAATTGCTGAACCAATTCATGTGTGAGTACATAATTTGCAGCTATTGCCTTTGATTTAGTTTTTATTTATTTATTCACATTTGTTTACCGGGAAATTCCAACTGGAAGCAGGTCCTTTTTCAGTGGATGCCCGGGGAGAAAAGCTCCACATGTACATGATAAATAGACATACAAAGTTGCAGCAATAGTAAACAACATTACAGGTTGTTGGCTTTAATACAATAACAAGATATTGATTATCAACAGTATATACAGTAAATGTTGCAAGTTAAGATAGTTTCTTGTCGTTTCCGTATCCCAAAAAGATATGAATCTGCCTCAAAATGTTCCACAATACTGAAATGTCCTTTTCTGGATTTACCAGGTATAAAATAATATCATCTGCAAATATAGACAGCTTTACTTGACTACCATATCAATTATATCCTTGAATTTCTGAGTCCCTTACTTTCTTTGCCAATGGTTCTAAATATAATGCAAATAACAATGGGGAAAGAGAACACCCCTGCCTAATTCCTGTACTCAATCAGGAATTGTCAGAGGAGAACACATCCACTTTAATTTTTGCCTACGATCTCTCATATATCCACCTAATCGACATTATAATTTTATCAGGGAATGCAAATGCTTTTATTGCCATGCTCATAAACTCCCAACTTAGTCTATTAAATGCTTTCTATACATCAAGACCCATGAACAACAGTGGTATTTTCTTACATTCTGCTTCCCTCTGGGTCATCAATGTTCTGTTAATGTTTTCAAGTGCTTGTCTCCCCTCCACAAAACCACATTGATCCATAGCTATCAATTTTGGCATTACCTTCGCCATTCCTTTAGCCATTATAGTCATAACACTTTATAATCATGGTTTAGTATTGAAATGGGCCTGTAAGAAGCTGGATCCAATGGATCTTTACTCTCTTTAGGTACTACAGCTACCACTGCTTTCTTCCAGGATGCTGGTACTTCTCCTCCTCTTAAAATACTGTTAAACAAAACATTCCTGATCTTTATCAGTTTCTTTTCTCTCCTAACTTCCAAACTTCCACAAGAATTCCATCTATTCCTGAGGAACTTTCCTGTGGATTGGTTATACATCACCATTTTTATCTCATCTCCTCCTATCCTGTTAGTAATTGACCCTCATCTACCTCCAACTTTGGCATATTTAATTCTTCCATAAACATTACATTTATACCATTTCTTGATTTCCATATTTCTCTGCTTTATACAGACTTTCATAAAATTTCCAAAATATTTCTAGTACCTCTACAGGATCATCTTCCTTGTTATAGGTTCCCTAAGCTTGGTGACAACCCTTTCTACTTTCTGTTGCCTGAGTCATTGTGCTAAAAGTTTTTGTGCTCTGGAGTTATCAAAAAAAACAGTTGCTTAACAGCAATCTTTATAAATTCATGGACATTATTGAGGCAATTCCTTATTTTCTGTTCACCATTCTGCAATTGTGCCTCTTCTTGTTCTGTGATATTCCCTCTCTTCTGAAATACTTTAACATTTGTCAGTCCCTCTAAGTAATTCTTGTTACTTCTTAACCATGTCTTTCTTTTATTTCCACCCTATTTTTAAACTCCACTTTAATTTTATCCCACTCCCTAGCTATATTTTCAGAAGAAATTTCTATCTTCCCTAATAACTCCTGAATAATTTTAACTATCCATTCTTTAAGTTCCTCTCTTTTCAACAGATACGTGGGAAATGAACCAGTGTCACATTTTTATTTCGTTACCCTGCATTTTTATTTTAGTTATTATTGGTGCTTGATCTGAAATAGTCATTGAATGCGTATCAAAACTTTAATTAAATGCACATGTTCATGTGAAATGTAAGTGCTGTCTAGCCTAGCCCAATTTTAGTATCTTGGGGAATAATATGTAAATTCATTCCAAACTCCTACTACTGAATTCATATCTTCCATGCCAAATATTTTCATAAATTTTTTCATAAATCTACCTTCCTTTGTTATATTTTCTCTTCTGGGCCCAAGTATGTTTAGGTTTTGAACAAAAGACAATGGAAGAAAAGGTTTTACAAAACATAATGGGCTAAGAGTTATGCTGCAGCTAGCCATGACCTCTATAAATGTCTTAATTGTGATGTCTGATGTCTTGCCATCCATCTTACTTCAAAGGAATGAAAAAGCATAATCATAGTAAGCCATGTAAAATGGATAAACATCTAATGTCATCAACTTCCAGCATTCCAGAAGCTTCCAAACACATTAGCTACAAAAGCATTGCACCTCTCTCCTTGGAAATGTGTAGAGATTTACTCAGGATATCATTCATCATCACAACATATATATATATATATATATATATATATATATATATATATATATATATATATATATATATATATATGGACCATAATAGTGAATGGAGATTGCCGTACAGTGCAAAACGGGAACTTTGCCATTCACTCCACTGTAGTGCAATCTTGGAGTTATTATATTTAAGTTGCAGGGGGTGTGAGGGTGCAACCCCCCATGTGGGGGGTGCAGGGAGGCTTTGTTGGATGTTTTACTTTTTTTTTTGATGTTCATGATTCTGCAATCTCGAGATTCTGGTCCTCGGGATTTAGAGTCTCGGGGTTTTGGAATTTCGGTATTTCATAGTGATCCCACACACACACACACACACACACACACACACACACACACACACACACACACACACACACACACATATATATATTATATATAGATAGATAGATAGACATTATGCATTTCTGTATATTTATATCAGCTTCCCAAAAAGTAAAACCATGTGTTATTTACAATTGTGAAAGTCATCTTTTTAAATTTTGAAATGAAGAGCATTCCCAATGCAACCTATACTTCATCTGGCATAGATATCAGCATTCCTAATAACATTATGATGAAATCTCAGGCAGATGTACTTACTAGAATGTGGAAAAAGGCGGAATGGTTCAAAAAACAAGAGTACATTTACAGAATATAAACTTGTAGTGAATTTACAAGTAGTTAATATGTTTTTTCAGAGTATCTGTTCTATGACTTTGATTGTCTTGTTATTTCGCAAGTACTGTCAGGGCATCATTGGAAAGCACATTGCCAAGTAAGTACTGGTTCGTGCAACCATAAGTAACATAAAATGGAAACTTTAGTACATTATAACACAAGCATACATTATGGCACAGGTGGCTTCTGCACCCTCCCCAAAGAGTAAGTCATCATGACACTGTACATACCGTCACATCAGGAAGGTTAAGAAAGAGACCTGTGACAAGATAGATTCTTAAATGTGCTATTTTTTCAATGTATCATGTTTGGCAGATCTGAAAATGACTTTATATGTGGTTTCTATATTGCTTGCATGCCATGCCCCAAAACTAGTATGCAAATACCAAATATCCCTCCTTACATGACAAAGTGTAAGACTTCACATCCATATACATTTGTGTGTGTGTGCAATGATTACATATATGGAGTAACAGAACTGTGGAGCAATCCTGGACCAACAGTGGCTTGAAGCTTTACCTGGTGGATAGTGGTGTCAGTGCAGTGGGCTTGCTGCAACATCTGTGGGATGTCCTGAGTTGACACATGGCAATAGTTTTTGCACCTCTTAACCATTACAGCACCCATTTTGGGAGAGGGAGTCAAACTCCTACTGCTCACCAACACATATAGTGTGTGTGTGTGTGTGTGTGTGTGTGTGTGTGTGTGTGTGTGTGTGTGTGTGTGTGTGTGTGTGTGTGTGTGTGTGTGTGTGTGTGTGTGTGTGGTGTAAAAAACTACAGAGCAAATGTGTACTGACACCTGCTTCCTGCCCGGGGGCTCCCCCCCCCATAACTTAAATATACCAACTCCGAGATCACACTACAGTGCGGAAGAAGGAAATGTTCCCATTCCACACTGTACAGAGATAGCAGTTCCCCATGGTCGGCTTTTCGAAAGTAGATCATATGGTCTCAGCCATATGAAAGTCGACTTTCTGAAAAGTTGACCATGTGAAGGGGACCCGTGGGAAGACAGGAGGAGTAACTTGGCCAGGAAGTAAATCTTGCAAAACTGCTCTTTGTAAAAAGTCTTTTTTAGTAATTTGTAGATACTATTGCTAGCTTCTTTCAGAGATGGTGCAGTACATCAGCAGGAGCAACATTTGTAAAACTCAGTGCAGACCATTCAATGATGCATGATCTGCAGACTCTCAAACTTGGCAGTTTTTTCAGGTGTTCCATTCTAAGTGAATGGAAGTTTAGTCTGATAACAAATATTTTCAGAATTTGTGCTCTCATAGTGCATTGTGGGACATATTTAGCTTTCCAAACAAATCAGGATGCCTGCCCTCATGAGGGCAGAGAAGGATAATAAAATAAAAAAAGAAAAAAAAAGTAAAATTTTGCTACAAGCAGCTTTGGAATGTACAGTAATTCATGGCGAGATAAAAAATATATTTTTTCAACATTTGCCCATATTTGTCCTTTAAGGCCTGATATAATTATAAAACAATAACCAGATTGCCTGCTGTTCTCTGCACTTCATGCTGTTGTTTTAATACTGACAATGATATTTTTCATGGTATAATAACCACAATGTTGATCTTTTCTGTTTAAAGCATACTTCCCTTACAAGGATTACATGTATAAGAGACAGCACACAGAAAGAAATTTCTGTAGAAGAGAGGAATACATTTCTTGAATGAATCTGATTAATTACGGAATGAAAACCAATTAATTTCCATTCCACACCAAAAACAAGCAACATACTCATTTTTATGAAAATGAGCATGGAGTTATTACCACCTAATGAAGTCATTATTAAAGAAAATATTCCCGTTATGTTTATCTGTAGATCTAAATACATGCCTTTAATCAGTTAAGCACTCTGGGAATATAGTGTGGTATATTTGTTAGTACTTAAAGTCATGTGTTTTGGATCCCAACACTGCATCCTCTTAGCTCTAAGCACTGACACTTTTTGTGAGTTCTGACGTAGTCTAATGAGGTTTGATAAAAATCCTAGAAAGAATCTTAATCTTCTTCCACATCAGCATGGCAGGAAATTAACAGAAAACTATTTTTGCACTGCAAAATAAGCTGTATGTGATCTTCAGATAAGGTAGTGTGATAGTCTGGCATATATGCAACAATAAAAATGCAATATGAAAAATGTAGAAGCCTGTGTCCTGATTCTGTGACAAAAGCAATGTGTTAGCGCCTGCAAAAATTACATGCACTGCAAAGATTTTCAAGACGTCAGCAGGTAGTGTTTACTAAAGGCACTGACTATATACAAAAAAGTCCTTTAATCAGTATACCCACTTAATTATCAAACATAATAATAATGTACAGCCACAAAGAATCATTACAGCTTGTAGCCATGTGCTGGAGCCATTTTAAATGACACATCATAAGTGCAAAGCAAGTGTGTTGTTGATAAATAAACCATTTAAACAGAGTATAGAGATGATGCTAGATAATGGGTTGTGAAACTGATCACAACTGTGCTCATCATATGTCCATAGCTGCAGAAGGAGAAATTGCTTTCTTTTTGGTTTGGCCCTTACCATCCATCCCACTGACTATGATCCACCAGGCTTGTAAATTATGCATCGTGTGCCCATTTGTTCTCTTGTATCCACCCCTGTCAAATGACAGAGGAGACCTGTGCTCATTTGTTCTCTTGTAGCCATCCCTTTTACATGGATAGCATGCAGGAAGCATGCAAACTGGCAGAATCAAGGTCAGTTGTAGGCCAACTGGACCTATTTTGTCTCACTAGGCTGCGACAGGGTCAGTATGCCTTGTGCATACCTACAGTATTTGCCCAAGAGACATTACAGCAAAGTGCAAGGCATTTTCCTATTTTGTAGTCTGACTTTTACAGTAGCTATAAGTCTCATTAGTGGAGCAAACTACATTTCCTATCATGCATTGTACTAGTGTCTAGTCTAGTATTGTCAATATTGCAGTATTTTGTCTGTGACTGATAGAGCTGCTTTCTGTTTTACCTGCTCCAACTTATTTTTTTGTTTTAAGAAATCTGCTTGACCTGGTGTTTTGTTTTATGTGAGAGACAGACACTTAAGTTATCTAGGCTGCACATTTCACATGTTTATTAATTGGTTAATTGTCTCTTGAGTGATATTTAAATACATAGTCAATTTCTGGGCCATTGTCTTTTGCTGAAAAGATTTCAAGCCTAGATAAAGGAAAGCACTGCTGCTGAGTTCCTGATAATTTTCCCACCTATTCTCTCCTTTGTTGGTCTGCTTTTTAAACTTGGGGATTTTAAGTTGCCCACCCCTACTGTAAATTGAGCTTAATAATATTTCTTTGACTAGCTCTTGGCTGCTGTGTGTCCCTGGCCTCAGTGTCCTTACCCTATCTCTCCAACCTGCCTGTCCTGTGTAAGGAATTTGGGAACTTGCCCCATCTGAAGACCAATAATCCCACCTTACCTAATACTAGGGGGATAAGAATAGTGCAAAACCTCTCCCTGAGCTTCTTTCCCTCAAGGAAACAAGAAAGTACATTTACCAGAACACTTTGTGTGTACTTAATTAGACTTGCCTAAACATATATATGGAAGTAAATTGTAGGTTAGTGTACACTCCCTAGGCAGGACAGCCAGCAGTCAAAAGCCATCTCTTCTCCTACCTACCATACACTTCCCTCTCACTATCTCTGTATATTTTTCTCCCATTTTTCCCTCCTATTACTTCTTGCCCTGTTAGCCCCTATGAATAGCCAGAATTGCAATATATCCTATTGACCAGTAGGTGGCACCCTCTACCCTGACTAGTCTCATTGAACACATATCTTACTACCTTAACTTATAACTCCCAGGCATTCCAGCTTTCCCTATACTTATCTCTCCTGCTGTCCCATTCTATTCCTTTTAGTTTACTCTGCTTATTTTGCTACCAACCCGCCTAACCATCTCTCCCAAACTTACCTTAGCAGTCATCACTCTACTGATTGTTCTCCTAGGGTTTAATCCCTCACTTGCTTGGACCCTACTTCCTATCCGTCTATCCCTCTCTCTGTGTTCCACCCTGCTAGAAAGGCCTTGGCCAGTATCCTATTTACTCTCTGCTTCTGCTCTTTTATCATTTCATATTCCATCCCATCCCCCTGCTCCTTGAACCCAGACTACATGTGTTAGTGAACAGCATAACCTATCTGGGCTTAATAACAGTCATTTCCTGTCAGTACCTTTCCCTCACCTACCATCCCCCCTGCATACCTGACTTCCTCCCCTATATCTTAAATAGCCCTAGTCCCATGTGGCGCCATCTTTATTTTTTTGACTAGCTCTCGGCTGCTGTGTGTCCCTGGCTTCAGTGACCTTACCCGATGTAAGTACTCAGTTTGTTGCATTCTAGTGTTGAAATGACTGTACGATACTTATAAATGCTATTGAAAGGGGTTTTTACCTGCTGCACACTATACTTTTATGTACAATTGTATGTCTGACTTTATATTTGTCTTTATGGCGTCCAGTGTACTGTGGGTTGCACGTGGTTCGGACAAGTGTTACTGAATGTACTTTAGGGTTGTATGGCTGGGACCCTAAGGGGTAATACACTGATTGCAAGAAATCTCACCTATACTATAGTGTAAATATTCTTTGTTTTGGTATTTTATCCATCGGAGCACCTCACGACTTTCACTGAAGACGCTGTCCTATTTTAATATACATTTTCAGGTCGGATAAGCGTCTAGCTTATGTAGAGCACCTTATCTTGCATTAATACAACAGCTGCTCCCTCGGAAATTGTTAACGCAGTATAAGGTAGTATGCCGGTAACTGTAGATCGCACACACTTTTGAATTAGTTACTACTAAATGATCTCTCTGAATTTGAATGCGTAGTGTTAGGATAGTGATTTGTGGAAGTTGTCCACACTTAATGTTACTACATACAATGCTACCTGCACACTTTTTAGTGAATTAGGCGATAATTTAAGGCTATTTGAGCTGTTCTACCTTAAATTGAATTGTGCAGTATCACCACAGTGTGATTAAAAGCGTAAGAGCTGGGTACCTGTATAATACACTCTACACTAGCTATACTGGTCCCTTTAATGTAATAAATGCTGAATGGAATTAGCTTTCCAGTAATATGGCTCCAAACACATGAAATCTGCTGTATTGATCACTAAAAAAAAAAATAGCGACAGGCTATTAGTCACCTGTCTGGTACCTGCCTTTACTAACTAAAGTGCTTTAGCTACTCTAATGATTATTAAAACCACATATGGCACTACCTAGACTGCTTTGTTCAGTATAACCGATGTTATATGGTCGATATATAGTGCTAACTCCTTGTATAAAGTGTTTTTCTCTCACTGTGCTCGGAGAACTACATTGCTGCATTTTCCTTGTTTAAAGTAAGTCAGTAAGAATATAATACAATATGTACATCTGTATACCTGTAAATACATCTATGTGAACCTAATGGGTATGGTTAAACTGGTGAACTGCATCTGCCTAGGATCATAACATTAAGTAGATATTCAGTATATTTAGAAAAGTAACTGACTTTTTACCTGGCACTTTTAGGTTTATGTATTCTAGTATTTATCTAAAGCTGCTATTATAGGAGTAAATGTGGTCAAATCCTTTCTGTTTTTTTCTTTACCAGTCTTTTTCTGTTCCCCTCTATGTAACCAGCTCTCCAACCTGCCTGTCCTGTGTAAGGAATTTGGGAACTTGCCCCATCTGAAGACCAATAATCCCACCTTACCTAATACTAGGGGGATAAGAATAGTGCAAAACCTCTCCCTGAGCTTCTTTCCCTCAAGGAAACAAGAAAGTACGTTTACCAGAACACTGTGTGTACTTAATTAGACTTGCCTAAACATATATCTGGAAGTAAATTGTAGGTTAGTGTACACTCCCTAGGCAGGACAGCCAGCAGTCAAAAGCCATCTCTTCTCCTACCTACCATACCCTTCCCTCTCACTATCTCTGTATATTTTTCTCCCATTTTTCCCTCCTATTACTTCTTGCCCTGTTAGCCCCTATGAGTAGCCAGGATTGCAATATATCCTATTGACCAGTAGGTGGCACCCTCTACCTTGACTAGTCTCCTTGAACACATATCTTACTACCTTAACTTATAACTCCCAGGCATTTCAGCTTTCCCTACACTTATCTCTCCTGCTGTCCCACTCTATTCCTTTTACTTTACTCTGCTTATTTTGCTACCAACCCACCCAACCATCTCTCCCAAACTTACCTTAACAGTCATCACTCTACTGATTGTTCTCCTAGGGTTTAATCCCTCACTTGCTCTACCTGCTCCGTTAAGCCCTCATGGGCTCACTCTGCTCCCCTACCCTGCCCCCAAATTTCACCCGCCCCAGTACCTCTACATTTATCCTCCCTAGACCACACTTTCATTAACACACTCCCATACATGACCCACCTCCTTAAAGTGATATAACCCATTACCATTTCTGTTAAACACAAACCTAAATGGGTACCTTCCCTCTTCACTAAGGTGTAACTACTACCTTATTATGCTACCTTCATCAAGCTCACCATTCCCAAAGGTGCTTCTCTTAATACTACTCTTACCTTTCCTTTCTATACCTTACTTACTTACATTCTATGAATACCTTTACTGCCTAGGATTTTATAACTCCATAAGGCAAACCTCTATACCAACACTTGAAGTCCCTCTCAGCAATACATTTACACCCAGTACAGCTACCTACCTACCATATAAGTATCACAGACTGACCCACATTAAATTCTATAGTCCAAGAACTAGGAAATTCCAGGAGTACACAAGTAGGTTCTTAAAACTTTCGATAAGAGTACAATTTCACCCCTTAATAGATGGTGATATCCACCCAAATCCTGGACCAACCTCTACCACTACTTGACTGCCCCACACCCTAATTCCTGTTAATTCACAATTGCTAGACAGACCCTCTAACTCACTCTCGATAGCTCATCTTAACATACGAAGCATAAACAACAAAGTTGCCCACCTACATGCACTCATGGATGTAAATTTATTTGACATCCTATGTCTTACTGAAGCATGGCTCAAGAACTCAACACAAGATAATGAGATTATTCCACCTGGCTATAATATCCTGAGGCTGAACCCGTAAAGCTAAGAAGGGTGGGGGAGTAGCTATTCTATACAAAAGTGAATTACAGGTGACACCTATAGATTCTCAACATCCACCTATAAATAAGGCTGAAATCCTTACTTCTAAATTACAACTTAATAAACATAAATCCATCTACATCATCTGTGTTTATCTTCCCCCTGGTAATAACTCCAGCACCCTAGAGAATATTCTCAGTTGGCTATCTAATACTTACCCACAAGAAACCATAGTGCTTGGTGACTTCAATATTAATTGGAAGAGCTGTTCCTCTGAACAACCACCTACTCATATTAACCTATATAGTTTTACCCAAACCATTACATCCCCTACTAGGACCAATAAACTTAATGGTAAGGAAAGCACCTTAGACTAGATTCTTAAATAAAAATTAAAAAAAGTGGGACACATAAAACACAATTCACATTAATCATATTATGCTTAATATTTGCTGTTTAAAATGGATTTCACCATACTAATGAGTACAACATATAGGTTGATTGTAATGTTAACATTTAAGCCATTCTTTATGGTAAATAAGAGGTTTATTTTGGTGAATCTATTTGTTAAATATGGTTATACAGTGTTTAGTTATGTAGTCAGCACCACTGAATGAATATGGAATATACCACTTTAAGAAGTGACTATAAATGGAATAGCTGGATGCATTATGGGCTAAATTTAAACCATTTGGATAAGACACATTGAGAAAGGCATTGTTGGCTGAAACCGGTATGTGCATTTCATATTAGGTTGTTTTTACAATCTAATAAATAAGAGTTTTATATTTTTGCCTTCGAGTGCTGGTCCCTTCATTTTTCTTCACTGATATAATTATAAAACAATAACCAGCTTGCATGCTGTTCTCTGCATTTCATGCTGTTGTTTTAATACTGACAATGACATTTTTTATGGTATAATAACCACAATGTTGATCTTTTCTGTTTAAAGCATACTTCCCTTACAAGGCTTACATATATAAGAGACAGCACACAGAAAGAAATTTCTGTAGAAGAGAGGAATACATTTCTTGAATGAATCTGATTACTTACGGAATGAAAACCAATTAATTTCCATTCCACACCAAAAACAAGCAACATACTAATTTTTATGAAAATTAGCATGGAGTCATTACCACCTAATGAAGTCATTATTATTAAAGAAAATATTTCCGTTATGTTTATCTGTAGATCTAAATACATGCCTTTAATCAGTTAAGCACTCTGGGAATATTTGTTAGTACTTAAAGTCATGTGTTTTGGATCCCAACACTGCATCCTCTTAGCTCTAAGCACTGACACTTTTTGTGAGTTCTGACGTAGACTAATGAGGTTTGATAAAAATCCTAGAAAGAATCTTAAGCTTCTTCCATATCAGCACGGCAGGAAATTAACAGAAAACTATTTTTGCACTGCAAAATAAGCTGTATGTGATCTTCAGATAAGGCAGTGTGATAGTCTGGCATATATGCAACAATAAAAATGCAATATGAAAAATGTAGAAGCCTGTGTCCTGATTCTGTGACAAAAGCAATGTGTTAGCACCTGCAAAAATTACATGCACTGCAAAGATTTTCAAGACGTCAGCAGGTAGTGTTTACTAAAGGCACTGACTATATACAAAAAAGCCCTTTAATCAGTATACCCACTTAATTATCAAACATAATAATAATGTACAGCCACAAAGAATCATTACAGCTTGTAGCCATTTGCTGGAGCCATTTTAAATGGCACATCATAAGTGCAAAGCAAGTGTGTTGTTGATAAATAAACCATTTAAACAGAGTATAGAGATGATGCTAGATAATGGGTTGTGAAACTGATCACAACTGTGCTCATCATATGTCCATAGCTGCAGAAGGAGAAATTGCTTTCTTTTTGATTTGGCCCTTACCATCCATCCCACTGACTATGATCCACCAGGCTTGTAAATTATGCATCGTGTGCCCATTTGTTCTCTTGTATCCACCCCTGTCAAATGACAGAGGAGACCTGTGCTCATTTGTTCTCTTGTAGCCATCCCTTTCACATGGATAGCATGCAGGAAGCATGCAAACTGGCAGAATCAAGGTCAGCTGTAGGACAACTGGACCTATTTTGTCTCACTAGGCTGCGACAGGGTCAGTATGCCTTGTGCATACCTACAGTATTTGCCCAAGAGACATTACAGCAAAGTGCAAAGCATTTTCCTATTTTGTAGTCTGACTTTTACAGTAGCTATAAGTCTCTTAGTGGAGCAAACTACATTTCCTATCATGCATTGTACTAGTGTCTAGTCTAGTATTGTCAATATTGCAGTATTTTGTCTGTGACTGATAGAGCTGCTTTCTGTTTTACCTGCTCCAACTTATTTTTTTGTTTTAAGAAATCTGCTTGACCTGGTGTTTTTGTTTTATGTGAGAGACAGACACTTAAATTATCTAGGCTGCACATTTCACATGTTTATTAATTGGTTAATTGTCTCTTGAGTGATATTTAAATACATAGTCAATTTCTGGGCCATTGTCTTTTGCTGAAAAGATTTCAAGCCTGGATAAAGGAAAGCACTGCTGCTGAGTTCCTGATAATTTTCCCACCTACTCTCTCCTTTATTGGTCTGCTTTTTAAACTTGGTGATTTTAAGGTGCCCACCCCTACTGTAAATTGAGCTTAATAATATTTCTTTGACTAGCTCTTGGCTGCTGTGTGTCCCTGGCCTCAGGTCCTTACCCTATCTCTCCAACCTGCCTGTCCTGTATAAGGAATTTGGGAACTTGCCCCATCTGAAGACCAAGAATCCTACCTCACCTAATACTAGGGGGATAAGAATAGTGCAAAACCTCTCCCTGAGCTTCTTTCCCTCAAGGAAACAAGAAAGTACATTTACCAGAACATTGTGTGTACTTAATTAGACTTGCCTAAACATATATCTGGCAGTAAATTGTAGGTTAGTGTACACTCACTAGGCAGGACAGCCAGCAGTCAAAAGCCATCTCTTCTCCTACCTACCATACCCTTCCCTCTCACTATCTCTGTATATTTTTCTCCCATTTTTCCCTCCTATTACTTCTTGCCCTGTTAGCCCCTATGAGTAGCCAGAATTGCGATATATCCTATTGACCAGTAGGTGGCACCCTCTATCCTGACTAGTCTCATTGAACACATATCTTACTACCTTAACTTATAACTCCCAGGCATTCCAGCTTTCCCTATACTTATCTCTCCTGCTGTCCCACTCTATTCCTTTTAGTTTACTCTGCTTATTTTGCTAACAACCCGCCTAACCATCTCTCCCAAACTTACCTTAGCAGTCATCACTCTACTGATTGTTCTCCTAGGGTTTAATCCCTCACTTGCTTGGACCCTACGTCCTATCCGTCTATCCGTTTCTCTGTGTTCCTCCCTGCTAGGAAGGCCTTGCCCAGTGTCCTATTTACTCTCTGCTTCTGCTCTTTTATCATTTCATATTCCACCCCACCCCCCCTGCTCTTTGAACCCAGACTACATGTGTTAGTGAACAGCATAAGCTATCTGGGCTTAATAACAGTCACTTCATGTCAGTACCTTTCCCTCACCTACCATCCCCCCTGCATACCTGATTTCCTCCCCTATATCTTAAATAGCCCTAGTCCCATGTGGCGCCATCTTTATTTCTTTGACTAGCTCTCGGCTGCTGTGTGTCCCTGGCCTCAGTGTCCTTACCCTATGTAAGTACTCATTTTGTTGTATTCTAGTGTTGAAATGACTGTACGATACTTATAAATGCTATTGAAAGGGTTTTTTACCTGCTGCATGCTATACTTTTATATACAATTGTATGTTTGATTTTATATTTGTCTTTATGGTGTCCTGTGTACTGTGGGTTGCACGTGGTTCAGGCAAGTGTTACTAAATGTACTTTAGGGTTGTATGGCTGGGACCCTAGGGGGTAATACACTGATTGCAAGAAATCTCGCCTATACTATAATGTAAATATTCTTTGTTTTGATATTTTATCCATCAGAGCACCTCAGGACTTTCACTGAAGACGCTGTCCTATTTTAATATAAGTTATCAGGTCGGATAAGCGTCTAGCTTTTGTAGAGCACCTTATCTTGCATTAATACAACAGCTGCTCCCTCGGAAATTGTTAACGCAGTATAAGGTAGTATGCCGGTAACTGTAGATGGCACAGACTTTTGAATTAGTTACTAATAAATGTTCTCTCTGAATTTGAACGTGTAGTGTTAGGATAGTGTTTTACATTTGTGGAAGTTGTCCGCGCTTAATATTACTACATACAATGCTACCTACACACTTTTTAGTGAATTAGGCGATAATTTAAGGGTATTTGAGCTGTTCTACCTTAAATTCAATTGTCAGTATCAACACAGCGTGATTGAAAGCGTAAGAGCTGGGTACTCGTATAATACACTCTACACTATCTATACTGTTCCCTTTAAAGTAATAAATGCTGAATGGAATTAGCCTTCCAGTAATATGGCTCCAAACAAATGAAATCTGCTGTATTGATCACTAAAAAAAATAGCGACAGGCTAATAGTCACCTGTTTGGTACCTGGCTTTACTAACTAAAGTGCTTTAGCTACTCTAATGATTATTAAAACCACATATGTCACTACCTAGACTGCTTTGTTCAGTATAACTGATGTTGTATGGTTGATATATAGTGCTAACTCTTTGTATAAAGTGTTTTATCTCGCTGTGCTCGGAGAACTATATAGCTGCATTTTCCTTGTTTAAAGTAAATCAGTACGAATATAATACAATATGTACATCTGTATAGCTGTAAATACATCTATGTGAACCTAATGGGTATGGTTAAACTGGTGAAATACATCTGCCTAGGATCCTTACCTTAAGTAAATATTCAGTATATTTAGAAAAGTAACTGACTTTTTACCTGGCACTTTTAGGTTTATGTATTCTAGTATTTATCTAAAGCTGTTATTATAGGAGTAAATGTGGTCAAATCCTTTCTGTTTTTTTCTTTACCAGTCTTTTTCTGTTCCCCTCTATGTAACCAGCTCTCCAGCCTGCCTGTCCTGTATAAGGAATTTGGGAACTTGCCCCATCTGAAGACCAAGAATCATACCTTACCTAATACTAGGGGGACAAGAATAGTGCAAAACCTCTCCCTGAGCTTCTTTCCCTCAAGGAAACAAGAAAGTACATTTACCAGAACACTGTGTGTACTTAACTAGACTTGCCTAAACATATATCTGGAAGTAAATTGTAGGTTAGTGTACACTCCCTAGGCAGGGCAGCCAGCAGTCAAAAGCCATCTCTTCTCCTACCTACCATACCCTTCCCTCTCACTATCTCTGTATATTTTTCTCCCATTTTTCCCTCCTATTACTTCTTGCCCTGTTAGCCCCTATGAGTAGCCAGGATTGCAATATATCCTATTGACCAGTAGGTGGCACCCTCTACCTTATCTAGTCTCCTTGAACACATATCTTACTACCTTAACTTATAATTCCCAGGCATTCCAGCTTTCCCTACACTTATCTCTCCTGCTGTCCCACTCTATTCCTTTTACTTTACTCTGCTTATTTTGTTACCAACCCACCCAACCATCTCTCCCAAACTTACCTTAACAGTCATCACTCTACTGATTGTTCTCCTAGGGTTTAATCCCTCACTTGCTCTACCTGCTCCGTTCGCCCTGCGGGCTCACTCTGCTCCCCTACCCTGCCCCCAAATTCCACCCGCCCCAGTACCTCTACATTTATCCTCCCTAGACCACACTTTCATTAACACACTCCCTTACATGACCCACCTCCTTAAAGTGATATAACCCATTACCATTTCTGTTAAACACAAACCTAAATGGGTACCTTCCCTCTTCACTAAGGTGTAACTACTACCTTATTATGCTACCTTCATCAAGCTCACCATTCCCAAAGGTGCTTCTCTTAATACTACTCTTACCTTTCCTTTCTATACCTTACTTACTTACATTCTATGAATACCGTTACTGCCTAGGATTTTATAACTCCATAAGGCAAACATCTATACCAACACTTGAAGTCCCTCTCAGCAATACATTTACACCCAGTACAGCTACCTACCTACCATATAAGTATCACAGACTGACCCACATTAAATTCTATAGTCCAAGAACTAGGAAATTCCAGGAGTACACAAGTAGGTTCTTAAAACTTTCGATAAGAGTACAATTTTACCCCTTAATAGATGGTGATATCCACCCAAATCCTGGACCAACCTCTACCACTACTTGACTGCCCCACACCCCAATTCCTGTTAATTCACAATTGCTAAACAGACCCTCTAACTCACTCTAGATAGCTCATCTTAACATACGAAGCATAAACAACAAAGTTGCCCACCTACATGCACTCATGGATGTAAATTTATTTGACATCCTATGTCTTACTGAAGCATGGCTCAAGAACTCAACACAAGATAATGAGATTATTCCACCTGGCTATAATATCCTGAGGCTAGACCGTAAAGCTAAGAAGGGTGGGGGAGTAGCTATTCTATACAAAAGTGAATTACAGGTGACACCTATAGATTCTCAACCTCCACCTATAAATAAGGCTGAAATCCTTACTTCTAAATTACAACTTAATAAACATAAATCCATCTACATCATCTGTGTTTATCTTTCCCCTGGTAATAACTCCAGCACCCTAGAGGATATTCTCAGTTGGCTATCTAATACTTACCCACAGGAAACCATAGTGCTTGGTGACTTCAATATTAATTGGAAGAGCTGTTCCTCTGAATAACCACCTACTCATATTAACCTATATAGTTTTTCCCAAACCATTACATCCCCTACTAGGATCAATAAACTTAATGGTAAGCAAAGCACCTTAGACTAGATTCTTATAAACAGTCACCACCAAACTTACAAAGTAGGAACTCTCCCCGAAGATGTAAGTGACCATTCACTGACCTTTATAATCAGAAATAAAAGTGATATTCCAAACACAACAACCTACAGGACAATAAAGACCAAAAAGAATTTTAACACTGATAGCTTTCAAAATGAACTCTTGGCATGTGATTGGTCACCCCTAAAAAATCTACCTCTAGATGAAGCAGTACAATACTTTAATTTAAAATTCTTAACTATTTTAGACTACCACACCCCAACACGTTCAATTAGAGTCAAGACTAAACCAGCCCCATGACTCTCAAAAACTACCAAACAAAAATCCTCCTTAGAAACAAATTATAGGCAAATTGGCGTTCAACTAAAAACCTTGTTGATCAATTAAAGTTTAGACAACTTAGAAATGAAACAAAAAAAGCCATATTGTTAGACAAAAATAATTTTTACTTTGAGCTCCAACAAACAAACCAAAATAAACCACAAAGATTTTGGTCTGGCATTAATAAACTCTTACACCCCGGGCATTCAGTCACGCCTATCCCTTTAGGTACAGATCACAATAACCCTACTCAAATAGCCAATACCTTTAACACTTTCTTCACAGAGACTATTCAATCTCTTGCTAATCAGCTATCCCCTGATACATCATCATCAAGCACCTCCATCACCAATGTACCCCCTTCATTTCACTTTCAACCTATTCCTACATCCCTTGTCTGTACACACTTACATAAGCTTAAACCTACCACTCTCTCTGCAGATCTATTACCTGCAGAATACCTGCAAAAAGCAGCAAAAGCCATAGCCTTCCCAGTATCCATCCTGATAAACAGAACTATTACAGCAGGAACAATCCCATCAATCTGGAAAATCTCTCACATTATCCCCTTGCATAAGGGAGGCATCTCGAATGAATTATCAAATTATAGACCTATAGCCATTTTATCTCCACTGGCTAAGATCATGGAGAAATGCATTCATAAACAGCTGTTAAACCACCAAATAGAAAACAATTAACTAGCCAACTCCCAACATGGTTTTAGACCATTTCATAGCACCACCTCTGCTCTTTTATCATTCACAGATTGTATTAATAAGAATCGTAACAAAGATACGTTATCCTCAGCCCTCTTCATTGACCTTTCATAAGCCTTCGATATGGTTAACCACCACCTACTCATTAATATACTCAAAACGCTGTCTGTAGACACACCAGCTATTCAATGGTTCCAATCATACTTAGATTACAGGCAGCAGGCTGTCCTATGGGAAAACAACCTATCCTCCCACCTTCCAATTGCCCTTGGGGTCCCACAAGGCTCCATATTAGGTCCTCTCCTATTCTCTATTTTTATAAACGATCTATACTCTGTTATACCTCAAGCTGCTTATATCCAATATGCAGACGATTTCACGCTAATATGCTCTGCCACCTCACTATCTTTTAAAGTCCATAACCCAAAATGTGTTTAACATAGTTGAAAAATAGCTTCTACATCGATGCCTCATTCTGAATCCCAAAAAAAGAAAATTTCTACTATTCACTCCCACACGTCAGACATCCCCACTTACTTTTACTGTCACGTCAAACAATGGCATTATTATATCTCCTGATTGTACTACTAAACTTCTTGGGGTTCTTATTGACAACAACCTCACCTTTGATTCTCATATTAATAGTACTATAAAAACAGTCAACAAAATACTAGGATCCCTATATAGGATTAAATCCTTTTTGTCAACACTAGCCAGGACCACCATTGCCCTTACCCACTTAATCTCTGCCCTCCTCTATGCCTCACCTATATATACAAAACTATGTAAAAACAACATCAACAAACTAGCAATATCCTATAATAACATTGCTAGATTTGCAACTGGATCTGCCTCTAGAGCCCACCACTGTGATAATCTTAAACAGCTAGGATGGCTAGAACTGCTACCAGCACAGTCCTGTCAAATTAACCCATTCCTTTCCTTAATAAAACATACAGTAAGAGCTTGTTAGCATAGATGAGCAGTTTCCAGTCATCTCTCTCTCTGGCCAGCCTGATAGACATGGGTATCCTGAGGCAATGTAGCAATTGTCTCATTATCCTGGCAACCACTTACTCCTGAAACAAACAAATGCTTTGCGAGAGATGTAGTTACACTATGAAATTGGAGGCAAGACTCTGATATAAGGGTAAATCAAATGCCAAACAGGTTGTTAACACACACACACACACACACACACACACACACACACACACACACACACACACACACACACACACACACACACACACACACTAAATAAGGACATAATACATAAACCCACATATGCAGAGGTGCTCACTAGTAATTTACGAAAAGATCAGAGGCCTCCCAAATATTAACCACTGGCACACATGATAATTTAGAAAAAAACAACCACAGCACATAATAACACACACCAGTATCTCAACAAATAAGCTCATAAGGTGTAACGCCACAAAACCTTATGTATTGGTGATAGGTGACTCCATTGTGAGACACATGGATGTTCTCGTCACTGGGCTGGATAAGGAGCAAGTTAGTTAGCTGCCTGTCAGATGCTGGATTCCATCAAGTCACTCAATCACTCAAGTCACGCAACCAAAAGTACCGGTATAACTCTGTCATAGTCCATGTAGGGGTGAATGAATTCAGACATACCTTACTGGACTATATGCAGAGAGACATGAGTGAGCTTTCAGATTATGTGCCACAGGTAGGTATCAGCCTAGCCTTAAGCAGCATTCTACCTTCTGCAAGGATGATGCCACAATACAAACAAGAAATTATTGATTTTAACAATTGGCTTAGCTTCTGGTATCAGTCAAAGGGGATCCAATATCTGTCAGCCTGGGAAAACATGGTCAACAGGCCACTCTGCTTTGCCAGAGATGGTCTGCTTCTGTCTCCTCTAGGTTTTTGGATACTGGCAAAGGCATTAGCCACCCTTATTGCGCCTTTTTTAGGCAGTGCAAAATAACCAACCTCCCAACAGAACAAAATATATTCTAGATTAACTCAAGGTACTTCTGCTTAATGCTATGAGTCTAAACAAGGAACTGCACTACCTGGAAGCACTCTTCACTTTGGAAGATGCTGATGTCTGTTCTGTCATTGAGACATGGTTCAAAGGCACAGTAAGCACCCTAGCTGTGCAAAGCTATAATGCCTTCCATATGTTCAGACCACAAACTAAGTGTGAAAGAACCAAAGGAGGAGGTATATCCATCTTCATTAAGGATAAGTACACCTCTAGACTGGTCAAACAGTATGACTCTCTTGAACTACTCCATGTCCAATTAACTATAGGCAAAGCCCCTACAACATCATAGCTAGCTGTAGGTATTCCACCATGAAACAGGAAAAGCATACTGTATACCTGAACTTACTGGAGTCACTTGCCATACAGCCCAACACCTTATTTGTGGGTTATTTTAATTATCCTACTATTGACTGGGAAACATACATGATCACAAACATGCTGGCTCAGGGTTCTTGGACTTTGGCAATGCAAATGCTCTGGAACAGCTAGTCAGCACACCCACAAGACATAATACTCACATAACCAGATGGGTAGCCAATTGGCTCACTGACAGGACACATATTGTCAAAGTGGGTGACTTCACCACTAGCAAATGACCAGTCAAAAGTGGAGAACCACAGGGTTCTGTTCTGGGCCACTTACTGTTCAGAATTTATTTCTCAGAAGTCCAGGCAAACTTGGACAGCCTGTGGCTGACCAAGTTCATTGACAATTGCAAATAGGGAGCAATCATTGAGTCCCCCAATGAGGTTAAAATACTGCTGATAGGATTAATGCAGACAAATGATTGATGCCAAAGCCATGGATTAAAGCTAAATGCAAAAAAAATGCATTATTATTCCCTTTAGGAAAGCTGACATCCCTGCTAATTACATTATAGACAGCAACCCTCTAAATGTAGACCCAGTGGTACGTGATCTGGGTACTCAGCTTGATAGCTATCTGAACTTTGACCACCACGCAGTCACAGTAGTAAGGAAATCCATATATCTTATAAGTCAAAGCATCAAATCTAGATCTAAGGATGTTATAATTCCTTTACACTCAGCCCTCAGCAGACCAGTAATTGAGTACAATGCTCCCTTTTGCATGTACCGCAACAGACATCTTCAACAACTGAAGTGACCACAGACATTTCTCAACAAGAAATTACATGGTACATGAAACAAATCTTATGTGGAAAGACTGAAAGCCCTGTCACTGTGTTCTGTTTCCTACAGGCTGCTAAGGGGTGACCTGTGCCTGGCTTAAAGGGCAGTCTCTGACCTGACCCTGTTGGAAATGCTACACATTCGTAAATCAAACTGCACAAAAGTCACTCGCTCCAGGGATCTTAACCTAGCCTCTGACATGAACAGGTCACGCTGGAGAGATAGAGACATCTCCCAGAGACTGCCACTTCTTTAGAGCAAGCTTCCAATTCACATGAAACACAGTCCCTCCCTGACCCTCTTCAAACGCCTCCTAGATCAATGGATGGGTGACTGCAAATTCACTCCCGGGGTGGTGCCCATGTCCCTCCCGGATAGAGGAAGTCAGTATTAACTACAATAGACCCTTACCTCTGCAAACTTTACACACCTAACCACCAACAGCTGGGGCATCTTGGGATAAATATGGCTAGGCTTGTAAGGTGTCTACGACCGTTAAACTAGTAACCTTCTATAAAGATATGAACTTGTATGGCTCACAGTGTTAGCTGCTCATTCTTCCATAGTAGTCAGTTGCTGCTGAGCATTCAAGTGGATTTTCAACCTGAAATTGAGATTGGATCAACCATTTGGTTTTGTGTATCATTCCAATTACTGTCACAGAGGATAATAAGACCATGTTTAATTTGAAGATTGACAGTGGCGTTATGTTTTCTTTTGCTTGTCTTGCTGAGGCTCTGAGTAAAAATTTACCTAAACAGCAGAGGCCTCCAAAGCAGACACCCAAACAACTGCTACCTCAAGACACCCCACAAGCAACACATAAACCACAAAAGCAGTGTGCAAAGCAGTCACAGCCCTTAAGGCCAAATACAACACCAAACATACTTGTCATAGGTGACTCCATAGTCAGACACACTGACGTCCCACTCACCAGGCTGAACAAGGAGAGGGTCACAGTAAGCTGCCTATCGGGCGCTAGAATCCGCCACATAACACAAGCACTCGGGTCACTCCACGGCAAGTACAAATATGACACAGTCATTGTCCATGCTGGTGTGAACGACCTGAGACGTACCTCCCTGGACTACATGAAAAGAGACTTAGAGGAGCTCTCTGATTACGTAGCCCAGGCAGGTATGACCCTAACCCTGAGCAGTATCCTTCCTTCACCAAGAATGATGCCACAATATAGAGACAAGATGATCAGCTTTAACAATTGGCTTAATGTCTGGTGTCATTCAAAGGGGATCCAGTGTCTGTCTGCCTGGGATGACATGCTTGACAAGCCACGCTGCTTCGCAAGGGACGGCTTGCACCTGTCACCCCTGGGATTCCGGATATTGGCTAAGGCTCTTGCCACCCCCATAGTGCCTTTTTAGGCAAGGCTCAAATTCTAAACCTACCACCCTAGAAAACAAAAATGGGAAGAAACTGAGGGTAATGCTGCTCAATGCCAGAAGTCTAAATCTCAAAATGCACGCACTCGAGGCCCTTCTCAGTATGGAGAACATCGATGTCTGTGCTGTAACTGAAACCTGGTTCAAGGCTCCTGAGAGCACCCCGGCACTATTAGGTTTTACTTCATATCATGCGTTCCGGCCCCAAAACCCGGACCACTCCACAAAAGGAGGGGGTGTATCCATATTCATAAAGGATACCACACCTCCAGGTTGGTGGCAATGCACGAAGCTTCGGAAACCATCCAGGTGCAACTAACCATAGGCAAAACTGCCCTACAAATTGTAGCATGCTACAGGCTACCCTCTCAAACTCAGGAACCCCACACAGCCTTCCTGAAGACACTGGAGGGTATAAATGTATCTCCAAACACCATCATATTGGGTGACTTCAACTACCCGAATATAGACTGGGAACATTACCCAAGCCCTAACTTTCTAGCCCAACGGTTCCTGGAGTTCATAAATTCAAATGCCATGGAACAGCTAGTCACTGTTCCCACGAGAGGAGAAAATATACTAGATCTCATTATCACAAACATGGGGACAAAATGCTCCACACCAGAAGTATATCCCTCATTGGTGAGATCTGATCATAAACTAATCTCACTGGAAATCCACATCCCACCCCCACCCCAAACAAAAGACCACAGTGAAGAACTTCTCTAAAGCAAACTTCACACTACTCAAGACTGGTGTGGTATCCTTCAAGGCCCCTGAGCCAGTGGAAACCACAACCCAAGCTGCGGAAGCCCTTACAAGTGCCTTCTATGAACACGTCCAGGACTGCATGGATCAGGCAATCCCAAATAAAACCAAGACTCTTTCCACAAAGGGCAAACGTCCAGTCTGGTGGACCCCAGCCATTAACAAACTTTACAATAAGAGGAGAAAGCTATTACATGATAGAACAAAATCCATACAAGGGAAGTCACCCCTGATCATTATTAGTAAAAAAATACGAGTACTCATAAAATCAACTAAGGCCAATTTTGAGAGAAAAATTGCCATGGATTCAGAGGACAATCATAAGGCCTTTTTCAGCTATGTTAGGAACCTGGGTGGAAACTCCCAGATATGTTCAGAATTAGTCCAAAATGATACAAAAATCACTGAACCTGCAGACATTGCCAACATACTGGCAGACATGTTCAGTGCAAACTTCACCCCCCTCTCCCCCCCTAAAGGAGAGATAACTATCCCAGCAGAGTGTAGCCTCCCAGACATCTCAAATGCGCAGGTGAAAGCTGCTCTCTCTAAAGCTAAAAACACAGCATCAATGGGACCAGATGGTGTCCCCGGCTGTGTGCTACATGAGCTAAATGAGGAATTAAACCCGCACATAAGACAGCTGTTTAATCTCAGCCTTACCACAGGATACATGCCCAAGGAGTGGCGTATGGCAACTGTGGTCCCACTCCACAAAGGTGGTGCCTCTACAGACCCTGGTAATTACCGCCCCATAAGCTTAACAAGTCTAGTCTGCAAAGCTATGGAGAGGATCATAATGGAGCTCATAAACAAAGATATAGGGGACTTGCAGACATTGGACCCCACCCAGTTTGGCTTCGTCAAGGGAAGATCATGCCTTTTGAACTTGGTTGACTTCTTCGAAACAGTCACCAAGGCCATTGATGAGGGAAAGGCAGTCCATACAGTCTACCTAGACCTTGCAAAGGCTTTCGACACAATACCCCACTCGGGTATTGTAGAAAAACTTACCAGCTTAAATCTAAACCCATATGTCACAAGATGGGTTGCAAACTGGCTTAAGGACAGAACCCACAGGGTTAGAGTTGCTGGCGCTATGTCAGACTCCAAACCGGTCACAAGTGGTGTCCCACAGGGCTCGGTCCTTGGCCCCCTATTGTTCGGCATCTACTTCTCAGAAGTACAGGCCAACATGGGAGGACTTTGGCTGACAAAGTTTGCAGACGACTGCAAACTGGGCGCCATAGTGGAAAGTGCATCGGACACGGATATCCTTCAGAAGGGACTCACGGAAACAGATAGCTGGTGCCAGAGCCATGGCCTGAAGTTAAACGCCAAAAAATGTATAGTCATACCCTTCAGGAAAAACAAGGTAACCCCAAGCTACAATATAGGTGGCAATCCACTAAGCACAGAAGAGGTTATCAGGGACCTGGGGACCCAGGTTGACAGTGGCCTTTCTTTTGACACTCACGTTGCTAAAGTGGTTAGAAAGACCTTCTACATTGCCCACCTGATCATGAAGGGATTCACATCCAGATCTAGTGAGGTCATTGTTCCCCTGTACTCTTCACTTATCAGACCAATGATCGAGTACAATTCCCCATTCAGGATGTATCTCGCCCGACATCTGCAGCAATTGGAGAGACCCCAAAAGTTCCTCACCAAAAGGATAAAGGGACTCCAAAATCTGTCATATGCTGCCAGATTGAAGAAACTCCAGCTCTATTCAGTCGCATACCATCTGCTCAGAGGTGACATGTGCCTGACATACAAGGCCATGTCCAACCCGGAATTAATGGACATGCTCCACCTCAAAAAATCCAAATCCACCAAAACCACTAGAGCAAGCGACTTAAACCTTAGCACGGATATAAATAGGACATGCTGGAGGGATAGATTTATCACTCAGAGACTCCCTATGCTGTGGAATAGAGTCCTGGTCCATGTGAGGCAGAGCACCTCGCTGGCTCTGTTCAAGAGAAATCTTGACCTGTGGATGGGAGATCGTAGGTTTACCCTGGGAATCATCTCTGTGTCACTGCTGGACAGAGGCACAACAAACTAATGGGCACAGTATTTTTTCATATAAGGGGTGGTGTAAGCCACAAAAATTTGGGCTAGGCTTATAAATGCCTTAGGGCAGATAGCCTAGTATAAACCTATGAACCTATGAACCTATGATGTAGGATATATGACTGGTTGATAACGAATGTCATTATAAATATAACAGTGGAATAGTCAGCCTCAGCCAGTATGAAAACAAATACTACTAAACACACACAAAAAATGAATAGATACAGTGATGTGAAATAACTTCTTGTCACCAAAACTCAGGATTAAATGTTCCCAGTTCAATGGTATGATAGGCAATCACTTGCTGCAGCAGCAGTGAACAGCAAAATAATAACAGAGAACTGAATCACAAGAGCTGTGTGTGTGTGTGTGTGTGTGTGTGTGTGTGTGTGTGTGTGTGTGTGTGTGTGTGTGTGTGTGTGTGTGTGTGTGTGTGTGTGTATCAGAGGGAGGTAAAGGTGAGTAGAAAACTCATTCCACTTTTAAGCAGTATGACTCATAAAGGTACAGGGATGCCACTGCTTCTGCTTCATACAAAATGGGGGAAGGACAAGAGGAAACAAAGAAAATGGTTGGACTGGATTGTGAAGGAGTATTTGGGGGGAAGAATATTGCAGAGAGCTAAACAAATTGTGTGGGTTTTGCCTGTTCTCCCTATATCCATGTGTGTTTGCTAAAGGCATCTGATTTCCTCCCCCCTTTCAAAACATGCTGTTTACTGGCGTCTCATAAATTAGCCTTACTGTTGTCCATGTAGCCTGTGCTTATCTAGTTTAGCAAATCATTAAATGCATAAACACAAACTTTGAGAAATGTCTGTAATTGGGGCTGTGTGAGAATGATGCTTTTCTAAGGTGAAACTAGAGAAGATGATGATGATGATTGTTGCTGTTGTTGAGCATTCTGAGGGTGTTCGACAATTGTATGTGGTTTTATGGAAATATCACAGACTGTAATAAGATATGAGAATTAACTTGGTAAGTGACTCCACAATTTAGATCAGGTGCTGGAGGTAAATGGAAGCCCATGAAGGAAGAAAGGGATAATATGGGATGAGACAGTATAATGCATTTTAGAAAATGTTGTGCTCTTTTTGTCCTCCAGGTCTCTCCACATGCATCAAGTCCATCTTTACCAACTCATTTGGCCTGTAATGTATTTCCTTGAATTCAAGGGCATTGAACATGAAAAGTTACAGCTAGGGCCTGTGAATCAGAAGGTTTTACCAGGTTTCATTCAGGCTTGCTGAATCTAGTTCTGTTTGTATAACTTGAGAACTAAACCAGGCTATCTTTTATTGGCGAGGGTTCCCCTGCACCCTAGTGGCAGGAGTGTGCAGTTAGAACTCATCTGATTGAAGGTTGCTGGAACAGTGCTCAAGTTTGAGCTTTTATATTGGTTAATTTGTTTAAATCAGTTTGCTCTCATTTGCTACATAAGCACTGCGTTTATGTGGGTTTGTGCTTGTTTGCGCATCATGGTGGGTACTGTTGGCAGTTATAGACGCAAACACTTTTGCCTGCAAATTTTCCTTTAGTCCTCTGCCGGTGTTATATCGGTGAGGTCTCATGATCGTCCCTCACTGTCAGGTGATACATTCACTGTATCTTCTGAGGTACCGACACAGATCCTACCCACTAGCCCTTCATATTTTTTGTCCAGTTCTCCTGTCCTCAACTTTACATGGTCCTTCCTATCATCTCTCTGTTTTCTGACCACATCAACTTACCTAGCATTATAGATGGACAATTTCCCATAGTTTCTCCAGCCAGCTTGATCAATATGGGCATCCTGAGGCAATGTATCAATTGTCTCACGTACACTGACAACCCACTTCTTCTAGTCCACACAAACTCATTATGTGAGAGGTGCATCTATATCAAGAACCTAGAATACAGGCTCTCTCATTCACCATTCAGTTCATCTGATACAACTGAGGTTGTCAGCATGCACACCTCACCTCCTGCACCTACCAAACCAATAACACATAAACCTACATACTGTATGTGGAGGTTCTTACCAGAAGATTACCTAAACATCAGAGACCTCCCAAACACAAACACAAGCACTCTTCACTTAATACATCCTCTGCAGAACAAAGTACACATAATATATCACACACCAGTGTTTCACCAGTCAAGCCCCTAAGGCATAACACAAAAACAAACATCTTACTCATAGGTGACTCAGTTGTGAGACACACAGATGTCCCTTTCACCAGGTTGGATAAGGAAAAGGTCACGGTCAGCCATCTGTCAGGTACCAGGATCCACCACATCACACATGCCCTCAAGTCTCTCAACAACAGGGGCTGTTATGACACCGTCATAGTTCATGTTAGTGTGAATGACTTGATATGTACCTCACTGGACTATATGAAGTGAGACATGATGAGCTCTCTGATTATGTGTCTCAGGCAGGTATATCCCTAACCTTAAGCAGCATTTTACCTTCGCCTAGGATGATACCTCACTACATATGAAAAATGATTGACTTCAACAATTGGCTTAGTTTCTGGTGTCATTCAAAGGGGTTCCAGTATCTGTCAGCCTGGGATGACATGGTCAACAGACCTCGATCCTTTGCCATAGATGGTCTTTATCTGTCTCCCCTGGGATTTCAATTACTTGCTAAGGTTCTTGCCATCCCCATGGTGCCTTTTTAGGCAATGTCACAAGAACAAAATTCATGACATAAAAATGTACTCTAAAAATAAACTCAAGGTTATGCCGCTAAATGCTAGGAGTTTAAATCAGAAACTGTGCTCACTGGAAGCAGTCCTCACCTTGGAGGATGCTGACATTTGTCCAGTCACTGAGACCTAGTTTAAGGCTGCAGAGACCACCTCAGCTATACCAGGTTACATTTCCTTCCACACATTCATACCACAAACTGAAGGCATGAGAACTAAAGGATGTGGTGTATCAATATTCATTAAATATAAATACACCTCTAGATTGGTTAAACAGTATTATTCCCTTGAATTATTACAGGTGCAACTGACTATAGGTAAGACCCCTCTTCAAATCATTGCTATCTATAGGACCCCCTCCTTGAATCAGGACATCCTCTCAGCCTACTTGGATCTACTTGAGTCAATCAAGATGCAACCAAACACCCTGGTTTTGGGTGACTTTAACTACCCGTCCATTGACTGAGTAAATTATATGTGTTCTAACTGGCTTACCCAAAGGTTCCTGGACTTAGTTAACTCCAAAGCCCCAGACCATCTGGTTGACACACCTACGTGGGGCTGAAACATCCTGGATCTGGTGCTCACCAACATGGGGGAACAGCTGCATCACCCCCAGCGTGTGGCCATCCCTAGTGAGATCTGACCACAAATCATTCTTGCTAGAAGTAACTAACCCCATTCATAGCAACAACTAGACTAAAAAAACCTTTTCAAGGCCAATTACAACCTCTTACTTGATGGTAAAAATAGCTTCATAGCCCCTCCCCCCACTGATGGAACGGGCACCTATGCTGAGTTATACACCAATGCTTTATACGAGCACCTGTACAATTGTATTGACTCTGCCATACCTGATAGAACCAAAGCAAGATAGATCTTCAAAGAAAAACAAACCTGTCTGGTGGACAGTTGCCACTAATAGGCTGTAAACTAGAACAAATAAATTGCTGTCTAAGAGCAGGAAGGAACAATCTCAAAACTGGAAACACTCCATCCTCAACTTAAACAAGAAAAGAAGACTCCTAATGAAGTCCTTCAACTATGAATCCAACTACACTTCCCTAACTAAGGATAACCACAAGGTGTTCTTTAGTTATATCTCTAACCTCAAAGGTAAGGTCCAGATTTGTGCTGAACTCGTAGTTAATGGTACTACATATACAGAACCTGTGAATATAGCAAACCTGCTGGCTGACAGATTCAGTGAAAAGTTTACCCTCCTGTGCCCACCACATATATCCCAAAACATCCTCAACACCCACCCCCCACCTAGTATCTTTGAGGTGCAGTTCGTAAATGCCCTCCAAGGCCAAAAACACACCCTCCATAAGACCAGACAAGATTTCGGGCTCTGTTCTACATTGGGTAAAACAGGAATTAGCATCACCATTGGGCACACTTTTCAATCACAGCTTAAGCACTGGCTTCATCCCAACAGAATGGAAAGCAGCTACTTTTATCCCTTTGCACAAAGGAGGTGCATCCACGGACCTCAGGAACTATATATCCATTAGGCTGACCAGCCTTATCTGCAAGACCATGGAACAAATCATCATGGACCTTATTAACAAAGATATAGAAAATCTCCAAATGCTTGACTCCACCCAGTTTGGCCTTGTCAAGGGGAGATCATGCCTGTTAAACTTGGTGGACTTCTTTAAGACAGTCACCAAAGCCCTAGACAAGTACAAATCTGTGCATATGGCCTACCTAGACTTAGCCAAGACCTTTGACACAATCTCCCACTGAGGCATCATTGATAAACTCACCCAGCTGGGTATCAACCCATATATTGTCAGGTGGGTTGCAAACTGGCTCACTAATAGAACTCATATGGTCAAAATAGGGGACTCCACCTCCTCCAGCAGATCTGTAACTAGTGCTGTTCCACAGGGATCATTTCTGGGACCGCAAATCTTCGGAATCTACTTATCCACAGTACAGGCTAAAACTAAAGGTCTGTGGCTGACAAAGTTTGCTGATGACTGCAGACTGGGAGCGATCACTGAAATCTCCAGTGATGTCAACATCCTGCAAGAAGGTCTTATGCAGACTAATGACTGGTGCCAAAGTCATGGTCTTTAATGCAAAAATATGCATTTTCATCCTGTTCAGCAAGGGTGATGTTGCTGCAAACTGCCACATTACCCTAAACACACAGTCAGTGATGAGAAATTGCCTCCAGGAAAAAAAGAGGTTATAACCTCCCTGTACTCTTCCCTCATCAGGTCAATAATAGAGTACTACACTCCCTTTGGTATGTTCCTTTCCAAACACCTGCAGCAATTGGAAAGACCTCAAAGGTTCCTTACAAAGGAAATTCAGGGTCTTCAAGATCTATCTTATGTGGACAGACTGAAAGCATTGTCACTTTACTCAGTGTCTTACAGACTGCTCAGAGGTGACCTGTGCCTTGCATATAGAGCAATCTCTGACTCAGCTTTAATGGAAAAGCTGCATATTTGCAAGTCAAATGGCACATGGGTCACTCACTCAAAACCTTAACCTGGTATGTGGCATCAACAGAACTTGCTGGAGAGACAGATTTGTCTCACAGAGGTTGCCCCACCTTAAGAACAACTTTCCTATTCATGTTAAGCAAAGCACCTTGTTAGCCCTATTTAAGCATAATTTGGATAACTGGATGGGTAACTAAATTCACCCTAGGGGTTCCACCGGTGTCCCTCTTAGACAGGGGCTATAGGTTTGATTTTAGTGTCTGCTTGAACCAAACACCCCTGGAAACAAGGGTTGAACTTGGCTAGGCTTGTAAGGGCCCTGGGGCCTTTAGCCTAGTAACCTCATATGATCCTATAATGCTCATGATAATACTGTGCCTGTTCCTTTAACTAATGATTATGATCAAGAAGGAAGTGAGGTTTTAAATTCCAGTACTGCATCTAGTCAGTCTTCTTTTGGTTTGACTATGAATGGTTCTACCACACCTTGCGAGCTTTCGAATGAGGAAATACAGGAGCTTCCTTTTCTTCCTATGGAATTTCCCTCTTTAATGAATGGTCAGTCAGACATTTCAAAAAACTTTTCGAGCAAAATGCATTCAGATCAACAGCTGATGTGGACAAAGGGAAATGGATGCGGACAACACAGGAAGAATTATTGAGTGAGTGTATTTTGAACTTTTTGCTGAGGAATATTCAATTTGACTGACTTTCAGTTTAATTCCACCAAAACCAATATTTTATAATTAGGTTTGAACTTTTTCCCATATTTAGAGTGAATTTAGTTAGAACTCTAACTGAATTAAAAATGTATACTAGAAAGTTCAACTTGACATATTTACTTAATGATGTGCACGTTAACCAATCATCTTCCCCTTTTTTAGCTAAACCATCTGTATACACTCTTAGTTTACATAACACCTTGAAGGTGTTTGAGCAAAACTGCAAAAATAATATTAGGGATATTTTATCCAAGAAAGTTTATAATTGCTATAATAATCTCAACAAGATTGAAAGAAAAGCTTTGAGTGATTTAAGAAACAATAAAGATCTTACATTTATGAAGGTGAATAAGGGGGTGGTTTGGTAGTTATGAAGCAGGCTGACTATGTTAACACCATGGAAAATATGTTGAATGTTAGTGATGAATACATGGTGATTTCGTTGGTAGACACATACAATAGGTAAACATTTATCCACACTTGCTTATATGACCTTGCTATGAATGGTGAAATTGATATTAATACCTTTAATTATTTAGTCATAGAAAACCTTCGTTAGGTTCTTTGGTATACCAAACTGGAGGATATGATTGGAACTAAGACAAACTGCACAACTTCTTTAGCGTAAAAAACTTTAATTAATGCTTTCATCCACAGACTTCATCAGAAATGTGAAATACATAAAAAAAACAAATATAAATACTCTTAAAAAAACAATCAACCTATTAACTCATAAAACAATTAAATCATTAACTTTCTATAGGTTAAAAACATTTAATGTTGATTGAATCATTCAAGCCCGGGGAAAAATTTTGCTCCTAACCTCAATCGCCACAACGTTTCCTTTCTTTCCACTTTGTTTTTAATATTACCACCCCTACCATCATTTAAAACCTGCTCTAAAATTGCAAAAGAAAATTTTTTATATGTATCACAAGATCTTGTGTGTCTAAAAAGAGCATTATTCATATCTTTTGTTTTGATGGCATAAACATGTTCTCTCATTCTTATATTTAGACATCTAGTGGTCAACCCTATATAATATATGCTGGATATTCTGAACATAATGCCATATATACTACATTATTTGTATTACAGTTAAATCTACCACGTATTCTGATAGTATAAGAAAGTCTGTGGATGAAAGCATTGATTAAAGTTTTTTATGCTAAAGAAGTTGCGCAGTTCATCTTAGTTCCAGTCACATCCTCCAGTTTGGTGTTTTTTTGTTATTTGGACTGGTGGTACTTCATGGGTTTTGTGTTCTTCTTGATTTTGGTGATGGCTTGTTCTCCAGAAGATGTTCTGCTTAATCTGTCTCTACATTCAGTGCTGAACAGTCAAGGAGTTCCTCACCGTATTGAAGGGTTTACAGAAATCCCTAGCTGTGTTTATACAAAACTTCAGCCGGAAGAAGGGGGTCCAGTGTCACAGACCGTTATTAGAGGTAACCCTCTTGTTGAAAGGAACGGAACATTTGTTAATTCTGACAAATCTATTTTTTATAAAAATACTGCTGCAGTATTGAGTTTTAATAGTAACCCATTTGCACAAAGTACGGGGGTATTGGAACAGTCTATGTTAGATGATGTGTCCCTAGACCAACTGTTTGAATTAGAAAAGGGGCTGAAAATGTATCATGCCTTAATAATAGAGAATAACTATTTTGAACATTGTGTCAGTAACAAAATAGTACCGAAAGGGCTCCGTTTTTTCAAAATGCCTAATGGGATCCAACAAGATGAGCCATTTTTCAAAGAGGTGGTGACTTTTTCAACAATGCTGGAACAGAGTTTTTAAAACTTCTTATCCAGCGTAATGAGACAAATATAGAGACTTTGAAAATCAAGTTAGAGGCATTAGACAAAGAAATCTAAGACCAGCTGGAAGTTGATAAAGAATTTGGTGAAAGCTACTTCAAAATGTTTGAGGTAGTTGATCAACATGAAAGGGTGATTACTCAAAGAAAGATGGGAAAACTGGATTGTGATGTGAAAGAGTACAAAAGTGGAACAGCTAATGTCTTTTTACTGATAAAAAGACTGGTAACACATCCAGATTTAATCCCATTAATTCTTATAGTGCAGCAGTAAAACGAGTGCCTGTACCTTTAAACCAGAATTCAAATCAGAATCAGAAAGGTAGCACTACATCGCACGCTAGTGGTTCCCAGGCTTAGACCAACATTAGCTCTTTAATGGACAGCAGTAAGAGCATTTTCATTAACAAAGAAGTAACTCCTGTTAATGCTGAGTCGAGTTCAAAAAATGGAGCCAAACCAGGTGTGGGGAACAGAAATGTTTCCAATCAGACGAGAGGGAGAAGTCATTTTCAGAAGAGGAATTAAATTCTGGAGCTGTGCCGAGTGGTAAAGAAACTTTATACAACTTGACAGACATGAACAACATGTTTTAAAGTTGGGTTTGAATTTCATTCCGAGCCGAAGGGCGAATATAACTAATTCTCTGTTAGAACTAAAATTGTATATTAGAAAGTTAAATCTGGTGTATATAATGAAAGACATCCATGTTAGGAAAATTTTGCATAAACCATCAACTTATAACCCTCCTTTGCATTCAACTCTAAAAGTCTTTGAAAATTATTGTGAGAAAGACATAAGGTCATTGTTGAATGAGAAACCAAGGCATCACTTTTTTAATTTCACAAATGAAGAAAGGAAGTTTTTGATGAACTTTGGTAAAGAAAGACAGATACGCTGTATGAAGGCTGATAAAGGGGGTGGATTGGTTTTAATGTATAACACTGACTATATAACAGCCATAGAGCAAATGTTGAACAATGTGAATGAATATTGTAAAGTAACTTATGATGTGATACTTAGTAGTCATAAATATGTGGAATATTGTCTTTATGACTTATTGATGAAAGGTGAGATGTCTAATGAACTTTATAATTTTTTGTTAGTTGATAATCCCAAAGTGGGTATACTTTTTGGTATACCTAAAATACATAAAAATGTGGAAAAGCCACCATTTCGTCCTATAGTTCCAGCATCAGGGAGTTCAACAGAAGGGATATCATTGTTCTTAGATTCAGTTTTAAATCCATATGTACAGCAATTGACTTCTTATATAAAGGACTTGTGGTCCTTTTTAGATGGAATTAGATTGTTTTCATCAAGTAATACATTTTTGGAGTCTAGCAATGATGAATTTGTTATGGTAGCAGTAGATGTTCAAGCTTTATACACCTCTATACCTCAGTTTGAAGGGTTGGAATATGTCACTAATTTTTTATATAAATATACTGCTCTGGATGTTTTGTGTGCACAAATGTATCACACTTTAATGGAAATAATGGAAATAATGTTAGAAAATATTTTTTTTCTTTTCAACTGCAGATATTATAAACAGCTAAAGGTTGTGGCTATGGGGGCCATGGTTGTCCCTGCTTTTGCAAGCCTTGTTATGGGTTGGTGGGAGAAAAAAATATTACCTAACCTTGTTTTTTTTTCCTGTAAAGTACTATATTATCGTAGGTTTATTGATGATTTGTTTTTTTGTCATCCAAGGATCTGTTTGTTCTTTTGACACCTTTATGGAACAGTTGAACTCTAGTAGTTCTTTTTTGAAATTTGTAGGTGGGGATATTGGACACAAAGTGTGTTACTTAGATGTTAAATTGAGCTGGAATTCACATAATAAATCATTTGTTAGTAAAATACACAGAAAAGAGACCTATGTGAACAATTATGTACATTATAATAGTAACCATCCTTCATATATGAAGAATAATATTCCCAAGGGTCAAATGATAAGAGCATCCCAAATGGTGAGTCAGAAATTGGATTTTCATGAAGAAGTGAAGTTTATCACTTCTTTATTTTTAGAGAGAGGTTATCCTCTAGAAGTTTTAAATAATATCATTTCAGAAATTAAATCCAGGAGAGATAAGGATTTCCCTCCCATTTTGTCCCATGGCCTTGTAGTTAACAACATTGCCCTCCAGACTAACAGTGTAGCAGTTCTTCCAATGTTAGCAGTAGAAATGACAGTAGATAGTAGTGGGATTATTTCCACAGTTAAAAATAATTGGAAAATGATAGTGGGAAATAGCGAACTGAGGGAGGTTTAGGTACAAATCCTCAGTTTGTTCATAAGAAAGGTTTGAATATTAAAAATTTATTGGAAAGTGGTAAAGAGACAAGATCTAGTGTTGTGTCTAATAAACCAAATGGCACTTATAAATGTTATAATTGCAATTATTGTAGGTACATACATGAGGGGCCCTATATATGTCTGGAAATATTTCTTATACTATCAGAATATCTGGTAGATTTAACTGTAATACAAATAATGTAGTATATATGGCGTTATGTTCAGGATGTCCAGCATATTATATAGGGGTGACCACTAGATGTCTAAATAAAAGAATGAGAGAACATGTTTATGCCATCAAAACAAAAGACATGAATAATGCCCTTTTTAGACACACAAGATCTTGTGATACATATAAAAATTTTTCTTTTGCAATTTTAGAGCAGGTTTTAGATGATGGTAGGGGTGGTAATATTAAAAACAAAGTGGAAAGAAAGGAAACTTTGTGGCAACTGAGGTTAGGAGCAGATTTTTCCCAGGCTTGAATGATTCAATCAACATTAAATGTTTTTTAACCAATAGAAAGTTAATGATTTAATTGTTTTATGAGTTAATGGGTTGATTGTTTTTTTAAGAGTATTTATATGTGTTTTTTTATGTATTTCACATTTCTGATGAAGTCTGTGGATGAAAGTGTTGATTAAAGTTTTTTATACTAAAGAAGTTGTGCAGTTTGTCTTAGTTCAAGTCACATCCTCCAGTTTGGTGTTTTTTTTTTTTTTTGTTATTTGGACTGGTGGTACTTCGTGGTTTCTTTGTTTGGTATACCTATTATTCATAAAAATGAGTTTAATCTCTCATTCAGACCAATTGTTTCAGCAACCAGTAATATAACAGAAGGTATTTCTCTTCTGTTTTTTTAGATAAAAATATGAACCCATTAGTCCAGAATCTACTTTCCTTTATTAAAGATTCTTGGGACTTTCTGGATAAAATTTGTAAATTTAATAATAGTTTTTCTTATGATTTTAATGTAATAAAAATGTTTATAAAATTTGTAAACTTAATAATAAATTTTCTTATGATTTTGATGCAGTAAAATGTTTACAGTTGATGTCACTTCTTCATTTAGTAGAATTCCACAAGATATTGGTTTGGAATTTCTAAGACAGTTTTTTTTTAAATATACTAATTTTTCTAATAGCACTATAAATTTATATTGTTTTTGTTGGATATTGTTTTGGACAATAATATTTTTGTTTTCAATAAGAAATATAATAAAATAAAAGGTGTAGCAATGTGGTCTGCAGTAGCGCCATCATTTCCCAAGCTAGTGTTGGGCTGGTGGGAAGCAGAAATTTTACCTTTTTGTGTTTCATTCAACAAAGTCTCTTTTCATAAAAGATTTGTGGATGACTTATTTTTTATATTTTATGGTACTGAAAATTAAATTAAGGCATTTGAGAGACAGCTCAATGTCAGTACTGAATTTTTAGAATTTACCTTGGGGAATATAGGGACAAAGTTAAATTTTTGGGCATTGTTTTGGAAAGGAATGTGAAAGAAAAACATTTTGAGTTCCATTTATCAAAAAAGTACTTTATGTGATGGGTATTTGCATTTTAGAAGTTATCATTCTTATTTTATGAAGCACAATATTCCTAGGGGAACAGATGATCAGAGTTTCTAGATTAACTACAAGAATTTTAGATTTTAAGAATGAAGTTGAATTTATAACAATATTATTTGAAAAGCACGAGTACAATAAACAGTTTTTATTAGAAACTTTTAATGTGGCACTCCAATTTTGGTGAAGCCATTAGAAACTAGAAAGGTTGAATGTGGCAATAACAATTATAAGGCCAGCCAATCTGTCTGTTTTTGGATATGTTTTAGACAATAGTAGTATAAGCAGAGTGATTAATAATAATTGGAGAATTATAAGAGGTATAAAGAATTGAATAGAGTGAAAGCCAATTAACCTATTTTTGTATATAAAAAGGATGTTAGTTTTAAGACCTTATTACAACTTGACAGTACCACTGTTTTTCCTTTTGATGCAGAAAGAATTAAAGGAACATTTAAATGTGGAAGCTGTACTGACTGTAGATTTATTTATGGGGGGTCCATATATTAATTTTCCCATTTAGACAAGACTTTCAGTGCCCTCGATCATTTTAAATGTATGTCTCAAGATGTGGTGTATATATGCATTTGCAGTGGATGTCAATCATTTTATGTAGGGATGACTACCAGAGCATTACAAAAATAGAATTAAAGAGCTATTAAAACTAAAGATGAGAATAACGCCTTATACAAACACACTAAGAATTGTACAGATTTAAAAAAATGTTATTTTATGTTTTGGAACAACTTCATGTAGATTACAGTGGTGGGGGTTTAATAGACTAGAAAGGAAAGAAACAGAGTGGCAAATGAGACTGAGAGCTGACAGCTTTCCTGTACTTCATGATACTGTTAATATGAAATGTTTTTTTTTTTAAATAAATGGTTAAAATGTTTCTTTAAGTCAAGCTGATTACTAACTGAAATTAATTTAGCAATCGGTGGTACTTTAAGATGTTATATATTGATGTGATTTAGGTGCATTGTTTCATAGATTAGTACTAGGCTAATTGTCCTTGTGGGCCATTGTAAGCCTAGCCAGTTACCCCATATGAGAATCAAATCCTGCACCTTGTGTCTGCAAGGTAAACAACTTAACCATTATGCCAACCTCCCACCCAAAAAAATGATCCTATTATTGATACCCAATTGATTCTAATGAACTCCTTGCTTGTGGTGGATGAAAGCAAGTAATAATGTTCTATTTCCTTTGCTTTTGATTCTATTGAGTTCATCTTGATATCACTTTTGCCAAGAGTAGCTTGTTTTGTTCACCACTCTTCGAACACTTTTGCTTATTTTAGTGTTACATATATTATTCACCTCAATATAACACCTATGTAAGATTGAATAGGACACACACAAGCACAAACACACACACACACACACACACACACACACACACACACACACACACACACACACACACACACACACACACACATATATGAGGAAAATAGTAAAAGAATAAAAGATTGCACAACACATTAATAACTTTGCCTGATCATCCTCCAGTTAAGGGAAAACAAAAGAAGCAGGTACATGGACAAGGCCCTGGCACTTACCAGTGCATTCACTCATAAAAAGAGTATAAGGAATGGGTGCAAAAAGTGCTGCAACATTTTTTGAAACAATTTAGAGCAAATCCAAAAAAAAACTGAGGGGGAATTTCAAGTTTTGGTGAGCACTAGAGAGAGGAATAAATGTGAAAAGAGTAATAGAAAATATATGCACGCTTTAAAAAAGGTGAGGGATTATAAGACTAATGAATGACAGAGAGGTAAAGAAGATTTAAAAAATACTAGGGAGGAAACAGAGCACTTAGGAACTATAAATAAAAGCAGGAAAGAAGGACTGGCTTTAATGTTTCATTGCAATGCCAGAAATGCAAAATTATTAGCATAAAGTCTGAGGCAACGGGAAGTAGAGAAAAATATTAGGAGATTTAGAGTCCCATTTACAGGAAAAAAAATATAACCTAATATTATTTTGGAGGGATCAAGAAAATATTATGTAAAACTTTATTAGGGTGAACCATGGACAGAAAAGGAAAATATGCAATTGAACATATTTTCCAAGGACAAAGAATAGATAAGGGAGAAGAGATTTTCTCAAAAAAATTACAAAAATTGTAAATAAAAGTATAGTAAGCCAGCAGGCTATAGAGTAATCTCTGGGGGTACAAACATGAAAGCTAAGAAAAGAATTAGAAAGAGATTCCCACCATAGTTATTTTATGGGGTGCTGAGGGATAAAGAGATACGTGTGTGTGTGTGTGTGTGTGTGTGTGTGTGTGTGTGTGTGTGTGTGTGTGTGTGTGTGTGTGTGTGTGTGTGTGTGTGTGTGTGTGTGTGTGTGTGTGTGTGTGTGTGTGTGTGTGTGTGTGTGTGTGTGTGTGAGTGTGTATTCCTGTCAAAGCGATAACTCCCTGTTGTTTTCTTTTTTATTTTATCTTACATATGCATAGGTGTATAAATTTGTTCAATACTGTGCCAATATTCCCTGTCATGCAAGAGAAAAGTAAGTAAGAAATGTGTGTGGAATGTTAATTTCAAAATATTATGGTGTACATGTAACAGGCTCTATGTTTGACCATAGAATGGCTGATCATCGAACAATAAACATTGAAAGTTCACTCACTGAACTTTCATTTCATCGACAGGATAAGTAACTACTTGTCCAACACTTTCTCATCTCACAAATGTAAGTGTTTCAAACCCACCAAGGTGGGGCCCTTTGCCTTCCACCTTCACTGTGAGGGGCTTCACCCCCACACCCCCCTTGCTATATATGTATATCAACTCCGAGAATGCACTACAGTGGAGAAAAGTGGTTTGAAACACTTCCATGTGTGAAATGGGGAAGTGTGGGACAAGTTGTTACTTGTTGATGAAATGAAAGTTTGGTGAGTGAACTTTCGATGCTTATTGTGTGATGTTCAGCCATTCAATGCTTAGCCCATTAATAGCCAACAATAGATCCCATGTAGCACTGTGTTCACGTTTAACTAATTTACAAACACAGAAATGTAGCAGTAATTCAAAGATGCTGGCACTTCATTCGCAGTATAAATGTGTCTTGATTTGATAGGTAATGTAAAAGTAAAACTACTTGCTGTTCATTCACTTGGCACAGCAATCCCCACCTATCTCCCCCAACCTCCATTCTAACTAGGGTGTGGTGTCTCAGACTTCAGACATCTTGTACGTGCATGTAGAAATACTTTTGAATGAGCTGTGTTAATCAACTGCATTAGACATATTTCTATGGCCTGCACAAAACTGGCTTCATGTAATGTAATTATTAAGTCACTTTATGCAAGAGTAATACATGTTAGTGTATAATTTTATTTTCATTATTTAAAAAATCTGTTAACAAATACTTATTCTTGTAACCCATGATTTGTAGAGCTACATATATTGATTATTATTTTAATAAACATATTTCACATTTGTATATATTATTAAAATTGGTTAACAAATTACTCATATCCATCTTTTTTAAAAAGATGCATGTATGATTATGAACATGCTCATGATTTCCTCTGCATTTCATAATAGCATTACAAGTAACATGTTCAGATATACATATCTTTCTTTAAAATACCTGTAGTTATCCAAACTTGTTAAACTGTTTTATCTTTAATATGACTCAATGCAATAGTGAACATTAATTAAAAATATTTTTTACTTACTATAGAACTCTGGCCTTCTTGATGCTAGTTGGTCTACCCTCATTGCCAGTTGGTCAGCTTTATTCTTCTGCAAGTCCTCAAATCAGTGACGACACTGCTGGCTGGAGCGGGTTATAACTATCAGGGTTGACATGTGGTCACCCATCTCCTGCCAGATATTGATTTTTTTTTTCAAGTTGGATGATATACGCATGCCTTGATCTTTTCCTGATAATAATCATTAAGAAGGTAGATCATTATCATGGTCTCCTTGTTGGACCAACTAAGAGTGTGGCCTTGTGACTTCACAGGTGATGCCATCATTTGAAGTGCCAGAACAACAGTGGGGAAAGTATGGTTGGGGCTGTATTAATCAAGGATAAAACCACTCCATAGCAGGTGAGGCATCATCCTAAGAGAACCCTTTTTTACCAGCTGAGGCATTTCAACATCAATTAATATTATTGGCAAGTTTGGCTTAATGAAAACTGCTTTGTCACATATTTTTTTCTTTCCTTAAAGAAACCAGTTTCTCTTCCCTTCTATGCTTGATTAACATTGAATTATACTATTAATAATTGCTTCTGCTAATGCTCATTGGTAAAGGTTATTTTTTTGTACCCTGTCACTAGTATTTATCATGTCACACAGCAGAATGTTTCTTTTAAGTTTTACTTTTTTTTGGAGGGGGTGGAAATAAATGTCACCATATGTGTTATTTTTAAGTATTACGAAGTTATGATTTGTTTGAGGTGCAGGGGTGTTACACAGAACATTGGATGAGTAAGGATTACACTTCAGATTGCTGCAGACTTGACATTCAGATGACTTGGTTCTGTTTTTTTTTCAACTATATTCTGATTTTGGTTAGGCTATGGCTATTCTCACATTCCTGCTGCAAGCTTGGGACAGCTGTGGAGTGCTACAGACTGTGGATGTGTCTGCAACACTTTCATGTTAGTCTAATGTGCATTCATGTTACTTTGGCCACACATTCATGATCAGTGAAAATGTAAAATTGAGGTTTATTTTCTTTGTTGTACTTCTGGTACAAAGACTTACATTTCTGTAAAATTGTGCAGAGCTGATATAGCAGAACTAATTACCTGGCTGTGTTGGATTCTATATCATCTGGATATACCAAGCTGATATAAGTATACTTTTTTGTACGTGGTCTGTACTGTACTGCATTTATATATTTGCTTCATTATTTATTGCTGGTCTCTGGCATCTGTCTGTCTGCATTGTTTGTTTTTACCAGCCTCCCACCCAATTGTTGTAGTCTTAAAGTTGGTGGCTTTGGAACTGCCCACCCCTGCTGTAAATTTGATTCTGGTCACTCTCCTATTCACATCTCATTTGCTCACTCAACTGAGTACAGTGAGATCATTTGGGAAGAACTATCCCCCTTGCTTCTCTGGCTTTGGACACACCTGCCACTCCCATCTCATTTGATCCCTCAACTGAGTGCGATGAGAACATTTGTGAAGGACTACCCCATTGCTTCTTTGATTTAGACACTCCTCCCTATCCCATCTCATCAGCTCAGTCTACTGAGTACAGAGAGAGCATTTGGGAAGGTCAAACCCCTTAGTATCTTAATCTTGAACTATTTTCTGTTTCCTCTCTCTCCACTTAAGAAAAAGAAAAAAAATACACCTTATTCAGTTGCTTTTACTGTAATTGTGTTCCTCCTACTTTATTACCTTATTTTTGCTGTGTGCTCTTAAGTGTTTGAGTGCTTTTATTCTGCTGTATTTATTATTGCTTGTTAGTAGCCTGATTAAATTTATCTGTTATTCTAAGCATCTTAGTTTTGATTTTAGCACTTGTGCTTAAGGCCAGTTACTTTACATTTAAGAAGGATTTTGTGGTCTACACTCTTGTGGACAAATCCTTTACAAAATCCTCTCTCCATAAGTCCACCAAGGTATTCGAAATACTGTCTGGACAATTCCCATCAGTTTCTCCTGCCAGCCTAGTCGACATCAGCATACTGACACAATATTGTAACTGCCTCATGTTTATGTTTAATGACAGCCCTCTTCTCCTAGCACATAATTCTTCTACTTGCAAGAAATACATCTACATCAGTAACCTGGAATCCATGCTCTCTCACTCCAGTCAGTATCTCTGACAAAGAGGCGATTACACCACACCATCCACTTCACATAGCCAAGCACAACACCCACCCACCTATGCAGAGGTCCTCAATAAAAACTTACCTAAACAGCAGAGACCTACAAACCACACTCACAAACATTCCACACATGACACCAAACACATCACAGACAGTAGACAACACACCAGTGCCACCAAAGGCTCTGCTTGACAGGGGCACAGGAAAATAATTTTCTTGGGTGGCAAAAGCCAGGATACAGTTTGGCTAGGCTTATATAGGCCCTAGGGCCAATAGCCTAGTACCTACCTATGAACCTATGAACCTATGAACAAACATAGCCCATAAGGCATATCAATATAGTCACACACCCCATAAAGCATAACAATAAACTAAACATACTAGTCATTGGTGACTCAATTGTGAGACACACTGATGTCCCCCTCACCAGGCTCAACAAGGAGAAGGTCACGGTTAGTTGTCTGTCTGGTGCCAGAATCCACCACATCATGCATGCACTTAAGTCTCTCCACAACAAGTACAAGTATGACTCTGACATTGTCCATGTTGGTGTGAATGACTTGAGACGTACCTCCCTGGACTATATGAAGAGAGACATGATTGAGCTCTTAGAGTATGTGTCCCAGGCAGGTATGACCCTAGTCCTGAGTAGCGTCCTACCTTCACCAAGAATGATACCCCAATACCAACAAAAAGTAATTGACTGCAACAATTGGCTTAGTTTCTGGTGTTATTCCAAGGTGATCTAGTATCCGTCTGCCTGGGATGACATGGTTGACAGGCCTCGATGCTTTGCCAGAGGTGGCCTCCACCTATCACTACTAGCATTCTGGATCTGGCCAAGTATCTCACCTCTCCCATTGTGCCTTTTTAGGCAATGTCCCAAAGACAAATCTCCCAACATAAAAGATCTGTCAAAAAGCAAAATGAAGGTCATGCTGCTTAATGCTAGAAACCTTAACCTGAAAATGCACTCACTGGAGGCTCTCCTTGCACTAGAAGATGCAGATGTCTGTACGGTCACAGAAACTTTTGGTTCAGGGCTGCAGAGAACACCCCAGCCTTACCAGGCTATACCTCATTCCACACATTCCAATCCCAAAATGAGGTCAGGCAGACTAAGGGTAATGTAGTCTCTGTCTTCATTAAGGACAGGCACACCTCCAGACTGGTTTGCCAGCATGATGCACTGGAACTACTCCAGGTGCAACTTACAGTTGGCAAGTCACCCATCCAAGTTATAGCCAGCTATAGACCCCCCTCCTTGAGTCAGGACACCCAATCCTCTTGCCTAGATCTACTTGACTCCATCAAGGTACCCCCTAACACCCTGATCCTTGATGACTTCAACTAGCCCACCATAGACTGGGTAAACTATTCCTGTACTAATGCACTCACTCAATGATTCCTTGACTTTATCAGTTCTAATGCACTAGACCAGCTCATCTCATCCTCCACAAGGGGAGATAACATTCTGGACTTGGTTTTCACCAACATTGGTGACCACTTCACCAGTCCCATAGTATATTCTTCCCTGGTGAGATCAGATCATCGGTCTGTCTCATTCAAAGTTTCTATCCCACCCAATGTCCCCCCCCCCCCAGCTGTAATCAAGCTAAAAAACTTCTCAAAAGCTGACTACAACCTCCTAAGGGAGGGTATCAGTAGCTTCACACCACCGCCCCCTCAGAGGATACAGACAACTATGCAGAACAGTACGCCAATGCAGTATACAAGCACCTGTAAAACTGCATGGACTCAGCCATACCAAACAGAACTAAAACCTCCTCAAGGAAACACAAACCTGTTTGGTGGACATCCTCTATCAACAGGCTTTACAACATAAGGAAGAAACTGTTGTCCAAGGGTAAAAAGGAACACATTCCAAATTTGAAAAACTCCCTCCTTAGTCTCAACAAGCAAATTAGATCACTAGTGGAAAACCTCCAAATCCAATTATGAATCGAAACTACCTCCTGAAACAAAGGGAAACCACAAAGCTTTCTTCAGTAACATCAGGAACCTCCATGGCAAAGCCCAGGTTTGTTCCGAATTAGTACTTAACAGTATCACTTACACTGATCCTGTTGACTTATCCAATCAGTTAGCAGATATGTTCAGTGAAAACTTCACCCCCCCTGTCCTCCCCAAAGGCCCTTTTGACATCTCCGATACTTGTCTCACACTTCACATCTCCACAAATTAAGTGTTAAAGGCCCTATCCAAAGCAAAGAAGACAGCTTCCACGGGACCTGATAGCATCCCAGGCTGCATTCTACCCCATCTCCAGCAAGAACTGGCTTCACCATTAAGCACCCTGTTCAACCACAGACTAAGTACAGGCTTCATTCCAGCAGAGTGGAGAACTGCCATTGTCATCCACTTGCACAAAGGTGGCGCCACTACTGACCCTAGATACCATTAGCTTGACAAGACTGATCTGTAAAGCATATTATTATGGATCTCATAAACAAGAACATAGGTAATCTCCAAGCACATGACCCCACCTACTTCAAATTCATCAAGGGCAGATCTTGCCTGTTGAACATGGTTGACTTCTTTGACACTGTCACCAAAGCCCTGGATGAGGGAAAGTCAGTACATACAGCTTACCTTGAGTTGGCCAAGGCCTTCGACAAAATCCCCCACTCAGGTATCATCGAAAAGTTAACACAACTTGACGTAAATCCCTGTCTCATCAGGTGGATGGCCAACTGGCTCACCAACAGGACCCTCAAGGTCAAAATAGATGCCTCCACCTCCAATAGCAGACCTGTCACTAGTGGAGTTCCCCAGGGATCTGTCTTGGGATCCCTACGGTTTGGCATCTACTTCTCAGAGATCCAGGCAAAGACAAAAGGCGTGTGGCTAACCAGATTTGTGGATGACTGTAAATTGAGTGCTGTCATTGACTCCCTAAATGATGTTAACATACTGTAAGAGGGTCTCACAGCAACTAATGACTGATGCCAAAGTCATGTCTTCAAGCTAAACAGAAAAAAATGCATCATCATACCATTCAGCAAAAACACGGCCTCTATTGAGTAAAACATCAACGGCAAACCCCTAAGCACACAACATGTGGTGAGAGACCTGGGTATGCACATTGATAACAATCTCACATTCAACCATCATATAGCAGCAGTGGTTAGGAAAGCCTTTTAATTGGTTCATCTTATAAGTAAAGATTTGCATCCAGAAAAAAAGGAGGTTCTCTGGAACCATAAGGGTTACTAAAGAAGTGTGAATGGCAAACTGCCACTCACAAACTATTTTTATAGTAGTAGTAGTCTTTAGGTTCTCTAGGTTCTAGGTCTTAAACCGAATTGTATAAGTTACAGTAAACACAGTAACTATTAAATTTGCAATATTTTGTAAACAACTTAAAATATCTCAGCAACCACTCAAGTTATATACATAATGTCAGCAGCATTTTATTCATCTAGTTGAGAGCTTTCATATGAGGCTAAGAAGTTCTACCTGTGTTACTTCATTATTAAGATAGTTAGAAAAATGTGAATGCTATATCTATATAAATTACTATCATAAAAACAAGTTAATATCTATTTACCTGCACTAGACAGAGGTTGAATATTACTGCATTTGAGTTTGCCATTGTGTAAGCTTTAAGTTGAAATATTTTAAAACCTTGTATATAGCAAGGTTTTGAAATTATTGATGTAAATATGAACAAGCAATATTTGATGCCTAGAGTCTTCAGTAGGAGTTAACTGCAGAAGCATCTGGAGGTGTCACTCGGCTGTAATGAGTTAAATAACATTTTTATTTAATGCAAGTGGCAGAAAGACTTGACCAGTGTTTTGTACTTTAAAAGATGATTGCATCAATGCGATATTATCACACTTTCTGGCTGTGGCCTTTTTTTGCACATGTAGTAATAATGGAAAATAAGGGATCAAAGCAGAGAAGGATAACTTCAGCCATGAGGAAAATTGTGTCCTCATGGCAGCACAAAGGACATATGGGAAACTTATTTTTGGTAAAGAGGGCCCAGACAATCCAAGAGGAACAAGGCCTAGTATCAACTGGCACGGTGCAAGAAAAGAGTGAATGATGTGGTAGCAAGTGCTAGAAGCAAGACCAGGAAGAATGCAATTTCATGTAGCACTATAGGGAAGGGGTTGTTGGGTTCCAAATTTTATTCAATTAACACCCAGTGAGGAATACTTTCTATCCATCCATGGTGATAACTATGACACAGAAGACGGTAAAACAGAAATTAGAGGTGGTGTGGACACTGCCCCATCTTACCAATATCTGCAGCAGCAGCAACACTCATCTAATAATGAAGGTTGGTTTAAAATCAGTAACATATATGTATACAGACAGAACTGAATGCTAACAAAGAATGATGCAATTAAACACATCACAACCAATTATTATTAGGTGAACCCTTATAGAGGAAGAACACCCCTGCACCAACACAAGTACCTTGAAACCCAGAGGAACACTTTGAGGATGAAGGCAGGCATTCAGAAGTAACAGTCTCCACAGTGACATCTTTACAAAGGGGAGTCAGGCACAGGAATTTCTTACAGCGACCATATGAAACACATGCACTGGCTGTCCAACAAGAAATGTGCCGTGATAATGTTAGGGCTCAGAGTATTGCCACAGAGAGTAAGCTGGAAATGGTCAGAGTACTCCAGGGTACGTGTGATGATTTCCAGCACTACTTGGAAATGGTAGATAGCAGGAAGAGTAGGAATAATGCCATGATCACACTGATGCATAGTATGGTGACACACCAAGCATCAGTGGCCACCTCCATTCATATACTATTTACGACATATCAGAGTCAAGCTGGAGTTAGTCTTGCAAGGTAATATCCAGACACATGGTGGAAGATCACATGATTATACCATTACTTCTCAGGACAGTAATATAAGTAGTCAAGCACAACATATTTTATGCTGACCATGTCAGCAGAACCTCATATCTGAGGTTAAGATCATAGTCATGCAACAGTTTCAAGTCAGAGACAGCAGGTTCCCCTGCATTAAGTAGGTCACAGCACTGGACCAACTCACCTAACAGTTCTCATGATAGACCCTCCTCAAAATTACTTGCACCATCACCTAACCTATCTATAAGAGATGTGTATAACTCATTTGATCTTGAAGTACTGTGAATCAGCTCAGCTTCAAAGGTACAACTGTCTGTTTAACTGGAATGCGAGTTTGAGAGGGTAACAAGTTTGCAAATGTATGCATTTCATCCCTGTAAAGCTAGTATGTACACCATCAATGAAAGGTAGACAAAAAGCAATGCAACATGGATTACCATTCCTACAGGTGGCAGTTACCTACAAGATAAAAGCAGTAATGCACAAACATTTTCAGAAGAAATATATTATAAGCAAATAACACATTGGAACGAGTATCCATCCACATAAACTAAAACTGCTGCCACTTCACCCTCCCCACTGCACAAATGATGATAGTTTTTTTATGTTTCAAAAGTTAGAAATTATTATGTATGATAGCGTAAAACTAATCTGATGTGAAGTACTACAGAATAATAGAAGAAGAGATTTCATAATATCAAAAAGCAATATGATTTACTTTCTTTAAATTTGCAATGCATTGAATGAGGGAATATTTCACTAATGACAATAGTCATTGCTTTTGTATAATTAATTAATCAGTAAAGCAGAACGTATTTACCAAAGCAGACAAAAATGTGAATTATTTTTCATATGATGCCTTACAATATCACTGAACAGGAGTAAGTGCACACTCAGACATGATTTAAATAACAATAATATAAAAGTTTTTTAAAAGATAAAAAAATTAAGGTGAAAGAGAATGTCAGATGAACAGTGACAACAGACCATACACCACACAGCATAGCCCACAGATATCTCTGCATACGTCAAATATACTCTATGTGTTTTTTGCAATAAAGGAAACATTAACTTGAGTGTCATGGTCCATAGTTGTGGACTAGACACGATCCTTTTACCTGTGCAGCCACATGCCATGCACGAGCCTGATGCATGGGATCCCTTACTACTGCTGTCAGTTGCTCATCATTAGTTGTAGTGAGACTAGAGCTTGGAGCTGCAGTGACAGCATGGGTCACTTCATCACCAGACTGACACATGATCATATATTATGCAGAATGCAACATGCAGTAAACATCCTGCATGCAGTAGCTAGGTCATATTGAAGTGCACCCCCAGATTCATCCAAGCACTTGAAATAGCTCTTCAGGAGGCCAAAGACCCTCTCAGTGATAATGCATGTCTGGGACAAGGATGAGATATACATCTCCTCTACAGCTCCACTTGGATTTCTTATTGGTGTCATGACCCATGGCTCCATTGGATATTCAACATCACCTGAAAAAAATGAATAAATAAAAATAAAAAAAGAAAGAATGGAAGACAAAACTAAAAATGTAGTATTCAGCAGTAAATTTTAACATAAATAACTACTTAAAAGCAATATAAATTTAAAAATACTTTTCCACTTACAAACAAGATGAATATTGGGCATCTTACCATGTAGAAAGAGGTGGGAGAGTGAGCTGTTGTGCTAGATATGAGAAATCTGTTTACTGACAAGATGCTGGGCAGGCACGTTGATGGACCTCCATGCATCACACACTACCTGGTAACTGATGGAATGGTAGCCCTTCTGTGATACAACTCCACCCTGTGGACAAGAAGGGGCCCTAATTGCAATATGAGTGCAATCTATTGCGCCAAGTACCTCAGGGAAAAGTCCCAGTCCATAAACGATATGCATAGTCCTGGTATGGTCATAAGGTAACACCAGGAAATAGATATACTGATCCAAATGAGCCAAGAGTACATCCAGGAACTTCTGCAGTGCCCTCAAGGCAGAGGTCTGTGAGATCCCCAATGGGTCCTTAGTCTGTCTCTGGAAGGTGCCTTGTAGCAAGTATAGTGAGGGCTATAAATACCTTAGTGTCCACAGAAATACTAAGTCCATGCACTCATAGGGGTCAAACATACCTATCAAGGATTTTCCTAATTATCAAAGTTATAACGCGTAATCTTTTGCTTATTTTTTCACCTTCTTGGTTTGTGAGTACTGCTGGGCACAAGCGGTTTTGGCCCAGCTATAACAAGCAACTCAGACCTGGAAATTGGAAAGTTAATGGCAAGTGACAGTGCTTTCACCAATTGCAGCTCTGATAGATTTGGCAAGGATTCTTTTTATATCGCTCATCTCAGAGCAGAATGGAAAATTTTGCTATGAATCACAGTGGTATAAAACATACATTATTAGCATATGAAGATTTATACCATTCCTCATTTCCATCTCATTATTTGCACATTTGCATAAGCACATTCGGGGTCATTGCCCATTGGCATAAATGGCTTCTATGAATCGCAGCTCAGCTGTGATCATCCACAAACATCACAGATAGCCTCAGCGCATTTATGTCGCTGACTATGAATACCAGCCTTAGTGTTAGAATGCATTTCAAGGTTTAATAAAACTCTCAACTCTTCTTCATACATTGCTCTATCAGTCAAGATCAGTTTCCGCTATAATATCTATATTTAATAGAGTAAATATTAAGCTGTTTACATCTATCTTCATAAAAAAGATAAGTAACTGCACAAATCTCTTTATTAAATGTTCTGTAAACTGCCTTCAAGCAGTTCAGTTGTCCAGCATTATAAGTACAAAAAGAGTTGTTATAGTCTATCAAAAGTCAGATAAACATTTTATATAAATTAATGACACAGAGTTCATTACTATAGTAATATTTCTCAGTAATATACCAGACTGTCTCAAAGCTAAATTAATGTTCTCCAAATGTAAATGAGAGACTGTTCTGCCCCAGTCCTTATAACTATTACTTCCTCTAAAGTATGATTTATTAAGCTACCCAGGCATCTTATTATGTTGTTGTGGAAATCTATAACTTCACATTTTTAATCAAGGCTGAACTTAATGCCCATGTCCTTAGCCAATAATGCTAACTTCCCAAAGTAAAATATTATTTCATTAAAATCTCTTTTATTCACTATAATGAATCAAATTTAATAATCTTCAGTGTACTTATTGAGCCAACAGTTGTCCTGTTTAGGAGTATAACAATGGCCCCAAAAAACAACCCTGTGGCCCTCCACTTATTACTGTCTGAACTACATCCTTGTACTGTCACAACTTGGAATTTACCAGTTAGCCAATTCATGAGCCAGTTGATAAGAAAAGTATTATTTATATCCAATTTAACAATAGAGTTATAAGTGACTGAGTGTGACAAAGTAGCAAAATACCTAGTATGAGGCACCATATATTAAAATTGGATGGTGGATTGCTGCAGTCCCCAACTTAGGGGATTATGCTGCAGGCTGAAGTCCAATGTCAAGCCAGACTTTTAGAGCTAAGCACCCTTTCTCCTTAGATGGGCTTACATCCCCATTCACTGTGGACATCCTCACATATCTTATATACAGATAACATCTTCCTGTGTTGTTTTCTATTATTTCTTTCTTTCTTTGCTCTCTCCCAGTGTAGAGCAGATTCTCCCAGCATCCCTGCATGTCAAGGTCTCATACAACCAAAACCAGTTGAACCTGGCTAAGGACTGAGACTCCAACACTTCTTGAAGACCCCATGCAACACTAAAACTATGGGAGATGACTATAGCCAAAGAAAGGGAAATGATAGGGTACCCACCATGGTCCCCAGTTGTTTTGAATGTAGAAGAAATGGAGGGAATTGGAATGGCAACAATGGCCACCATTAATATCTATTATCATAGTAAGTTGGTAACACAACTGTACTTTGTTCTTCATATGTGTCAGTATTGCAGTCATCACCTTAGGAAAGATTCCCAGAGCTGACTCATAAAATTGCCTGGGAGGATAATTACTGAGAGCCTAAGGAGACAAGTATGCCTCTTAGGATGATAAAGATGAACCCTGATTATGCCCCCAGTCTGTAATAGTACAAGAACAAAGAATGAACATACCCACCTCTTGCTCTCAATATTTAAATAACTAAAATACTCTTAGTACAAACCGCCATTTAGGTGGAAGCTTGGTAGCTCTTACAAGAACTGTTGAGCTGTTACAAACAGCAGTTTAAACTGAAGTTTGCTACAACTGTTAAGCTGTTAGCAGCTGAAACACTCGATACACACAGCAGTTAGATTGAAAATTGGCTGGCTCTTACAAGAACTGTTGGGCTGGTAAGAACAGCTGAAGCACTCTTTATATAAACAGCAGTTTAAGTTGAAGCTTGTTAACTCTTACAGGAACTGTTGAGCTGTTTAAAACAGCTAAAGCACTCGATACAAACAACGATCTAAATAGGAGCTTCCCAGTTCTGATTAGACTGTTAAAAACTCTATTATATAAAACAAATAGTAAAACAAACAGCAAAATACAGGATAAGCACTTTCGGTTATGCAAAACCTTCTTCAGATCCTATTAGAAGTAAGAAAAACTTCCTTTTTATGTACAAAGCAGTTGCCACTCCCATTCTGAAGGCATCATTCCTTAAAGTGAAAGCTTAGATTATATTTACTTTTTATTTCTCAGGCCTCGCTCTTTTAATATAGGTTTTAGGGGTACTACCCCATTCAGTCCTGGGGGATGATCTGCTCTCAGATCCATAATCCTCCTTGCTTCCTCAGCTTCCGTTTTATTCATTAGGTCACCACTTCGTATACTTTCTTTGATGTTTGATAAAAACATAAATCTAAAAGAGTGGTTCTCAAATCTAGAGATATGTTGGTAGAGAGAATTAGTTTTTACCTTGTTTCTTATATCACATAGATGGCGAAGAATACGTTCCTTGAATTTTCTGTTTGTTTTGCCTATATAATAAGCTGTGCAGATACTACAGGTTGCAACATATAGTAGGTTCCTGCTATTTCAATTCACTATCCCTTGGAAAGTATATATCTTATAAGTTACAGGATGTATAAATGTATCTTGTGTGTTAATCCAAGCACATGCTTTACAGAAACCACATTTGCGTGTACCTCTGTTAGGCCTTGTAGGAGCAGCCTGGGTGATATAATTTCTCATCTCTATTCCATCTTTTTGGCACAAAAGCCTCTTTAGATTCTTTTTGTTCTTAAGCTGGGTTTTTCTCCTACCAGTTCTTTAATTCTAGTATCTGAAGTTAAAATTGCCAATATTTCCTAATGGTGCCACATATAGCTGCATTGTCTGTGCTATATGTGATTGTACACCCTACTTTATGTTCTTTAGAGCAGCTTTCTTTATTCTGCTTCATCTCTTGCTCACTCCTCTTAGAATAATGAGGTCTACCTTTATGTTCACATAGTCTCAATATTTGCTCTTTGCCTTTAGTAATCTTTTTTCTTTATACCCTCTTTCCATAAAGTTATTCAACAGTTTCTCATGTTCCATCAAATAAACGTCTTTGTTTGTACAAAGTTTAGATACTCGTACTGCGTGATTGTCCACTATATTGTGGAAAATATGTCTGGGATACATACTTGAGTAGTGTAGCATATGATTATGCCACAGAGGTTTTCTGTATATCATTGTTTCAATACCTTTTATAGGGTCTAAACTCAATTTCACATCCAAAAATTCTATTTCATGATGCCAGCTTTTAACCTGGAATTACAGGAAGGTAGTTGTCATGCTCAGAAAATCAATGAAATTGTTAAGTGAAGTTTCACTTCCTTCCCATGCAATAAAGATATCATCCACAAATCTACTATACACTAGTAGTTTGTTGGTCCAAGTATTTCTGGTGTCATCCAACCATTCCTTTTCCCATTGGGCAAGTACCAGATTGGCATAGCTATTAGCGCAGGGGGTCCGCATTGCTACCCCCCCATCTCTGCCAGTAATAAGTATTGCCATAAATAAACACATTGTTTTCCAATACCAATTCTAGTAAACTACATCCTGAAATGGACAATCAAGCAGTATGAGTATCTAAACTTTGTACAAACGAAGACGTTTATTTGATGGAATATATGCCAATGGCTAAATATAAAGCCATTGGCATAAAAAATGTACAAAATATAAAATTAACATTTAATATTTATAGTCACACTATCGCAATGTTGAAGCGCAGGGCAGCGGTGCATAAAGGGGATTGCAAGGAAAATAGAAAAATATAGAATAAAACCACAATGTAACACATATCATGATTTCCCCATAATAGTCAATGGTAGGCATGCTACACCACACTATGGCACAAGGGTTGCTAAGGGGCTGTGACTGTGTTATGCATGGTAGTTTGGAATTAGTAGGCAATGCCATGCAAATGAGAGGAATAATAGTGAATCACAGATTCCACGCTGGTGTAAGGATGCACCTCACAGTGTAGCGTTATAACACCGAGGTGTGCCCTTGATATAAAGATGACATCAAGAGAGGGGTGTGTTACCTTTACTGTAAGCACATTGGAACATTGCAGGATAGGGGTGTGTTGAACTGGCATAGCTTTGCTTAGCTGAGAGTACACAAGGTAATCGAGTATGCATGTGAACGGAAATGAAAATGCTTTTAAACCTGGTAAATGGGTTTGCGTGGCACGCACTGGAGCTGAAACGGGAAGGATATAGGAAAGAAATAAGGAAATGCTGCAGCAGGGAAATTGGTGTACAAATAACTAATTAATACCTAGGAGCCTACAGTGGGCCACTGACAACAGCTAACAAGGCTGCAAGCAGCTACCTGCGAACAGGAAATGTGAGGGGCTGTACTGCAAAGAAAACAGTAAAGTGTCAAAGCAGAACAAAGCCGATTTGCAGTATATCAGCTACAAGACACATTTTGCCATGAATGGGTAGGGAAAGTACAAAACAAGAAAGATGGCAGGTGGGTGTATGCCTGAGAATGGGAGGGATCCAGGTTTAAAAGTGAATTAAAGGGCAACAGATTAATCAAGGCAGGCAAGCATAACTCCACAGTAAAGGCCCACACTTGCAGTACTCATTGTAAAACCCATAATTACGATACTCTGCAGCTGGAATAGCTCATACACACCCAATGACATCAGCAGTATCCATAGCACAATAGTATAAAGTGTGAAAGCACCTCACACACACTTGTGTATTCCCATACACTCTGCACCAGTGGTGTATACAGACAGGGAACATTTAGTATGTACATGTTAAGGACTGCCATAGCTTTGATCCACCAGCATTTGTTGGAGACTGAAGCTGGTGTGGAGGATGATGCATATGACCACCTCAGGCACCAGAGGAGGAAGAGAGTGTTCAGACCCAGGGTAACCTACCAGGGGCTACATGACCTGGAAATAGTACAGCATTACAGGGTAGACAGGGACACCCTACAGCAACTTGTGGAGCTGTACCGGTCATGCCTCAGAGCCAGAACAAACAGGGGGGAACCCATCCCAGTGGATACGAAGGTATGTGTAAGCCTGACAATACTAGCTACAGGTACCTTTCAAAGACCAACTGGGGATATCATGGAGATCTCACAGGCATCAGCATCCAGGGTACTACACCAGTTCCTGGATGCCATGTTAACACATGCCAATGAGCACATATATTTCCCCCGAATGCAGGAGGAGTTGGCCAGCAATATGCGTCTCTTCCACCATGTGGCTGAATACCCAGAGGTACTGGGTGCAATAGACTGCATGCACATATACATCAAGTCACCACCCGGTGAGCAGGGTAGGCACTACATAAACCGCAAGGGATACCCCTCCATCAACTGTCAGGTCATGTGCAATGCCCAGGGCATTATCATGGATGTGTGTGCTGGCAGACCTGGAAGCTATCACGACTCCCACATCTGGCATGCCTCACAGCTGTATCAGGTATTTGCCAGGGGGGACATCCTAAATGGCCACCTGGTGGGGGATGCTGGCTATGCAATGTAACCATGGATGCTGACTCCCATCAGAAATGCACACACACCAATGCAGGAATGCCATAATGAGGCACACGCGCAGACCAGAATCATCACAGAGTGTGTGTTTGGGATGCTGAAATCACGGTTCCATTGCTTGGATATATCTGTTGGAGCCTTGCAGTACTCTCCAGGCATGTGTGCCCACATTTTCATAGTATGTGCCATGCTACACAATATGATCCTGCAGAAACAGTTACAGCAGGGACAGAATGGTGAAGGCCCTCACAGCCCACCACCATTGCCATGGGCCCCACAGGCAAAGAGGTACTCAGACCACAAACACCCTGAGCTAGCCTCAGTAGGTAGAGGGAGGCATGCCCAGTATGCCCATGCCTTGGCAAGGAGGGAACATATAGCACACACACTGACAGTGTAGGCACCTAGAGACTGACACCTTTCTCCACCTGCACACACAGTAAAAATGGATGGCACACACACGGAAGACTACCTGTAAATTGTCATGTATAGGCAGTCTACTGTGTGCATCCAACATAACTATTGCACACACAACTGCCATTGGCACAGGGTAAGTCAACACCTGAACAGTAAATTAAGCTATCAGCATGTGCTGATACTGTATGTATAGGTTCATAGGTAGGTACTTGGCCAACTGCCAGAGGCCATTCATAACCCTAGCCAAAATGTGTCAGCTTTTGCCACCCCATTGATTCATTTACTGTCCCTCTGTGGAGCAGAGCCAATGGCATGATCCCTGGGGTGTATCTACTGTTCCCCATCCACTCTTCAAGGTTTCTCTTGAAGAGTGTTAGTGAGGGGCTCTGTATAATGTAATTAGGGATGTTGTTCCAAAGTATGCGGAGTTTCTGTGACAGGAATCCGTCCCTCCAGCATCTTCCAGTTATTGTTGTGGCAAGGTTCAGCTCACTAGTGTGTGGCTCACTGGGACATGGATTCCCATAGGTGAAGCATATCCATTAAGCCTGAGTTCAACATTTTCGTGTTGGCCAGCAGAGATCATCTCTGAGTAAACAAGATGCCACTGAGTAAAGCAGGAATTTATTCAGTCTGGCTGCATAGGGCATATGTTTGAGGCCAGTAATCATCTTGGCGAGGTACATTCGTGGACCTTCCAGCTGTTGGAAGTGTCTTCTGAGGTACATCCCAAATGGGTTATTATACCCTATGATGGGACTGATGAGTGATGAGTAAAGGGGCACTATAACTCAGTATGTCTAGATGGGAACCCTTTAGTATTCAGATGGCCTACATAGAAGGATGTCCTAACTACTTTGGAGATATGATTGTCAAAGGAGAGATCACTATCTACCTTAGTCCCCAGATACCCTATTACCTCATCTGTACTAAAGTGGCTGCCACTTATGTGTTAATATGTGGGTGCTTAATATTCCACAGTGGAATGACCATGCAGTTAGTGGCACTTAGCTGGAGGCCATGACTTTGACACCCTGTGTTGGTCTCTGTGAGGCCCCTTGATGGATGTCTGTGTCAGCTGGACTGTCAATTATGACTCACAGTTCGCAGTCATTGCCAAACATGGTCTGCCTTAGTCCACCTGTGTTTGCCTGTACCTCTGAAAAGTATATGCCAAACAGTAGGGCTCCCAGGACTGAGTCCAGTGGGACACCAGTCGTGACTAGTTAAGAGTTGGACCTGGAGACCACTAGTCATACCATGTGGGTTCTGTGTATAAGCCCGTTGGCAACCCAACCTGTGATGTATGGGTGTATGTACAGGCTGGTGTGTTTATCAATAATACCTAAGTGGGGCATGGTGTCAAAAGCCTTGGCGAGGTCCAGGTAGTATGTGTGAACCACCTCTCCCCTCATCTAACATCTTGGTGACTGTATGTAAGACGTCAAACAGGTTCAGTAGGCATGAACTGTACTCAACCAAGCAGACCTGGGTTGGGTCACGTGTTTGGAGATTACCAATGTCTTTGTTAATGAGTGCCATGAGGATGCACTCCATACCATTGAAGACCAGGCTAGTCAGGCTTATGGGGTGGTAGTTACCATGGTCAGTTGTGATTCCACCTTGGTGGAGTGGAATGACCGTTGCCACATGCCATTGTATGGGCATGTAGCCTGTGGAGAGGCTGAGGTTGAAAAGCTTAATTAGGTAGGGGATCAGGTTGTCTTGTAATGTTTGCAAGATGCAGTCTGGGACACCATCTGCCTCCATTGATGCTGTGTTCTGCTGTTAGAGAGGGCCATTTCCACCTGTGTGTCTCTGATGTCTGGGATACTGTACCTTTCGGGTATTGTTGTGGGCTCTTTAGGGGTGAAGTATATACTGAATGTATCTGCAAGGATGTTGGCGATATCAGTAGGGTCAGCATATTTTGTGCTATATTTCACCGGCACAGTGCAAATCTGTGTGTCACCACTTAGATCCTTGACATAGCCAAAGAAGACTTTGTGGTTATCTTTCAAATCCTTGCCTAGTTTCCTGTTGATGTTAGCCTTGGATGATTTCATGAGGGACCTATGTATCTTACTAATACTGGTCATGGATGTCTGCCCTTTGTGGGATTTGTTGTTTGTCTGGAACACTGTCCTACTTCTGTTGTATAGCCTGTTTATTGCAGGGGTCCATCAGACTGGTGTCCTTGTCTAGGAGGAGTGAGTCTTTGGTTTGCCAGTGATGGCACAATGCATACATCCTTGTAGGTGCTTATAGATTGCATTTGTAAAAATGTATGTATCTTGAGCAGTGTTTCCCCTTAGCGTGGGGGCTGTGAAACCCCCACCCCTGTCTCTAGTAGTGTGAATTTAGCTGTAGGAATGGTATACACTGTGGTTTGCATGAGTGGGGGAGATGGTTGGGTGTAGAAACAGTGAATAGTTCATGGTCAGATCTAGCCAGTATCCAGTTTACTTCTGCTGTGGTGCACCTGTCGCCCATGTTGGTGATTACCACGTCTAGTATGTTTTCACCCCTCATTAGGGAGTTTACCACCTGATACAGGGCATATGAGATGATAAATTCCAGGAAGCGCTGGGCCTGGAAGTGAGTACTTGAGTAAGCTTCCCAGTTATTGATAGGGTAGTTGACATTGACCAATGTCAGGGTGTGCGGTAGGACTGTCATGTTCTCCACTGTCCCCAGGTAGGTGGAGTGGTGGTCCTGGGTCATGGAAGGTGATCTGTAGCATGCCACAGTTTACATTGCAGTTGTGGCTGACTTTAGCTGCACATGGATGATCTCAGAGGTATCATGCTGCCCCAGTAACCTGGAGGTGTAGGCATCCCTGATGAATATATATACACCCCCTCCATGTCTGTGTCAGTCCATGTTCTGTGGCCGAAATGTGTGGTATGGGCTGTAGTCTGGTAGTGATGGTGTGCTCTCAGGAACCTTAAAACAGGTCTCAGTTACTGCACAGATGTTGACGTTGTCCATACTGAGGAGTGATGTGAGTGCATGCATGTTGTGATCACAACCTCTGGTGTTGAGTAGCATAACCCTCATTGATTCTGCTATTGTGCTGTTTACAGAGCTGGTATTCACCTTTGAGACTCTCCTAAAAAAGGCACCATGGGGGTGCCAATAGCCTTGGCCAGTATTCCAAAGCCTTAGGCTGACACATAAGCCAGTATGGTATTGTTGCATGCATGTTTCCCATCTGTGCTTGTTTCTCATCTCTCCTGTAGGTAACCTACTGGAAAGCAATAGAAAACCTTAAACTTATACAAGTCTAGCTTCCAAGATAGGCTTTTGGAGTGATTAAGTATCAGTGTTCTGTATGTTCTTGCTGTACTTAACTGTTTCCTGACTACATGATGATTTCTCACTGTATATTGTGATCTGAAAGTCTGTTTATTCACATAATACGGCTGTGATGGCCTGTACTTTAGAGGTTCACAGATAGGTAGTAGGCTATCTCCCCAAGGGCAATTAGAAGCATAGCTACAGTGTGTTGGCTTTCTCCCCACCATTGATGAAGTACCTGAGCCTCTGTCAAGCATAGCCAATGAAGCAATTCCAGGCAGACTTGCCGGAAGCTGTTGAAGACTGGGGTGGTGGAGGGTAATAGGGGCACTTAGTGATCTAAAGAGGGCATGTTAATATGACAATTCAACACCATTCAATTTCCCCAACAGGTCTTGCAGCTATCAAACTGGATGGGCTCCCCCACCCCCTGGCTGTATGGTTCTGGGACACATGATCCCAGGGGTGTATATTCTGTTACCTATTCAAACAACAAGGTTTCCCTTGAAGTGTGTCAGTGAGGGGCTATGCATAATGTAGTTAGGAATGTAATTTATTGTCTCTAATTTCATCTGTTATATGTTTTTATTTCAAGAGTAAGTGAAGCTCAGTGGGTTTGGGTGCCTCTGCCCTTTGCTTAGCCTAGCTTACACATAGAAATTATATAAATAGGAAATAGGCGGAAGCAACGTTAATGTTAATAGTGTAATGGTTACAGCATCTGCATAGTATCTGTGAATTCGAGGTTCAAATTCCAATAAAGTCAGGGATGTTAATCATGTTAAAAAGTATACCTTAACCACAGCTTGCATATATAGGTAGTATTTGTCTGTATAATAAACATTCAAAACACCCATATAAACCCATGTGTGCTGGAGAGTAAAGTCAACAGAGAATGTAATGTTATGTAAGTACATAGTGAGATGTTACTTCACTGACATGTATATATCCTGAGTAGTTAGCGAATGTGGCCGTGTTTGCATGCACTGGTTATCGTTACAAAGTTTGTTTAACTGTGTTTAACCGCTGCTTTAATGTCACACAAACACTTTTAAACATCCTTACAACTGCTTAAATGAGCCTTATTCTGGAGTAAAAAACATTTTTAAAGCATCCCAGGTGTTGAACCCTGGGCCATGCACAGTATAGTCATGGGACTTACCACAAAGCCATCTGAGGTGTATACATGTTTCATGGTCTTTAGACTACATCTTATACCATATGCATTCCACAGTAATGACCACAAATGGGACAGTCACTTTGTGTACATATGTATAGTACATTGTAATGTACTGACTGTAGTTTGTGAACCAACATATACAAGTCTACATTTGTATAACTGTTACAAATTATTACGAAAAAAAAAAAAAATATATATATATATATATATATATATATATATATATATATATATATATATATATATATATATATATATATATATATATATATATATATATATATATATATATATATATATATATATATATATATATATATATATATACACAGTTACATCAATAGCCATATATATAAACATCTATGAATACACTTTGTGACACAGAAGCAATCCAAAGGAATTGAAGTGTACACAAAACACATGCAGCTCTGGTATTATAACTATTAATATTAACCTACTTCACCATAGAAGGGATGGTTGTTGTGTATGTGAAGATTGGGGATGGGGAGGAATGATGGGTAATGAAATCATGCATCAAGGAGAGCCTGGGTCTAATGTTCAATAAGTGAACTGGATGGGTATACATGGAGTATGGAGACAATATAAAAAGGACACAAAACAAAAACCTTTCTCATCCATAATACACCCTGTCATGTCACATTGCGACACCTAATTCCACAAACATATGAAAATTAACATGTATCAAACATATGTACACCAACTGACTGTCACATTTGTTTTCAGTGGTGAGGAATGCCTGTAGTAAAATGTATATTCTAAACACCATAACATTTGCACATATCTCAGATGCCTTAGTGGTAAAGTCAGTTCATGGTCCTGGGTTCAAGATCTGCAAGGGCTGTTAAGTTATTTTGAGGGCCAGAATAAGGGCTGTTGGGTGCAGGTGGGTTAAAGCACTTTTAATCAGTTGTAAGTGGGTTTGCACAGGTTTGCGTGACAGTAAGCAGCCCTTAAACACGGTTAAATGGAGAAGCGCTTCAAAGGTTTAACCTTTGCTTAACATCGCACAGACCAAGGGCAAACCTGCTTACAACTGCTTAAATGTGCGTTATTCACACTTTCCCTGCCAGCGCCTACTCTGAGAGGTAAAATAATAACACCTTCCAGGATTAAAACCCATAACCACGTACTCCATCCTCAGAGTAACCTACCACTAAGCTACCTGAGATGTACCTATGCCAGTTGTGTATGCAGACAGGTTAAAACACAAAAGGGAGGAATGTATGGAAATAGGACAAACCACCATGTACCCAATGAAAGGTGTATGCTCATATATATATATATATATATATATATATATATATATATATATATATATATATATATATATAGAGAGAGAGAGAGAGAAAGAGAGAGATACATAGAGACATGTCGATATATAGAGATATACATATAAATGTAGATATATAGATAGGTTAAAAACATCTACACATCTATGGAGGTACAGATAGACATATGCAATAATATATATTATATATTATATCTATATACATACACACACACACACACATATATATATATATATATATATATATATATATATATATATATATATATATATATATATATATATATAGATATAGATATATATATATATATATATATATATATATATATATATATATATATATATATATATATATATATATATATATGTATATATATATATATATATATATATATATATATATATATATATACATATATGTGTGTGTGTGTGTGTGTGTGTATATACGCATACACATACATACATACATGTGTGTAGACAGCATCTGAAGTGTTCATATCTGAGTATGACATGGACCATAGCAATCACACATTCTGCCCCCCCCAAAACAATATGAACATAATATATGAAGAGTATATGCCAATACACTATCACAAATATGTTCTATGGACACAGTCACCAACACAACTGCAATAACTGCAAATATCCATGACAGAAATACACAGACAGCTTTCATTTAGCAAAACGTTATTACATTCCGATGTATTGCCAAAAGGATTCAAGGACTAACTACCTGCATGCTATACAGGAAGCATTTAACAGTGCCTTAATGAATCAGCCTGCAATTACCATAGTATTAGTCCACTAAGGGATATGTGTTCACATAGGGAAAGAACCCCCACACACATATAGAAGATGTATAAAAGTGGTTCCTACACACCTGCATCTACTATGTACACCCACCAACATCTCCCCCACACCCAAACTAATTACATCAATACATACTGTCATACCATAATCAATTATTCAACCACTGTACGACATCTGCTGAAACCTTAACATACCTGGACGCAGACACACTAGCATGGCCCTATGTGAAATAGTTGCTGTTATACAATGGAACAGCTGCTGATGTTACAGGGTTTGTTTGAACTAATCCAGTTTCAGAGGGTTGAAAGGTTAGTACACCAGGAAGTGTTACAGATTACTGATTATCAGCACAGTATGATACACATTAACACCAAACTAAAGATATCTGGTAAGCACACTGTAAACCCCCTAACATTATATACATAGCTATGCAGCCTTGAGCTGGTCAAACATCCTGGCCAGACTGAAACATATGCAGAAGTATTAAGTACAGACAAACCCTGCACAAGTAGCAATGTTCAGAAATATAACAGCAGTACTCACATTTAGACCAAATCCTCTAGGCATTACACACAATATATTAGTGCTCGTCTCCATACAGCTGTTGCAATAGATTTCAAACAACACTTCCAGGCTGTCTTCCTCACAAGTAAGGCAAAGGGACAATGCCCAAGTGGAGTACTCAGTTATACTCCACTGTTGCCATGGTATTGGCTAAGGCAGTAGCTGCACAGCTGATGTGCATGTAATTAACTACTTAGGAACACCAATTGGTTATCAGGATAGCACACGTTACTGATCTGTAATGATAAAAGGTTGGCTTGTCACACATTCAAACCATCTGTATCTACCTGCAGAACAGTACAAAATACTGCAACACAAACAGAAAATGAGTAATATACCAGTCAATAACACCTCCAATTACTAAGAAGGTATGTATAACATTTAGTATGCCTGTGTATGTAGTACCTGTTCTGTAATAATTACAATGTAATCAATGCATATAGTGGAAATAGCTATCTTGTAGCGATGTATTGTTGAGCAGTAGTAATGCTTGCAGTATTCTATGTGTGTACTGCTGTAGGTCACAAGGCAAACTCCTCATACACCACAAGGGATGATATATATGGGCTTGGAACTCACCAATTTTCTTCCAGCCACTGTCAGTGTCAGGGTTGGTCCAAGAAGTATGTGCTATAACAGGGGATAGTATATGTCGATATATTGTAACAGTAGACATATGTATGGGTGTATAAGTAGGATGAACATGTCAAAGGTGGGCTTACTGTGCAAATATGGTTTGCATTGTGGGATATTGTGCCAATAACTGTGTAATGTACAGTATTTTAGGCAGATCTGTTTTCCATTTTACATAGCATTTATGTTATGTTATGCAAACATTAGTTATGTCTATTGGCAATTACAATACTCAATAACAGGATACATATCACTTGTATTCATCTGACAGTTTAGCAGCATGGTAGCAAAGATAATTGGAAGAGCTAGGTAACTATCCATGCATATAACACATGTAATATCCACCTCTCTAGTATCATTTGCAAGCAATAACAGCTGTGCATGTGTACATGTTATGCAAATGTGTAGTGACCCATGTTACAGGGCTGGGCCAAATGGCTATGTGCACACCTACATAGAGTGGATATTGAGAGTAGAGACACACTGGTTGAACTACCAGGTTTGTGTAGCCTAACCTCTCATTGTCAACCTAACAGCCGCTTGCACATACTGTATGTAAGGTAGTGCACAGTACTGGTAATGAAATAGGTTGCATATCATCTTTAACTCCAGTGTAACATTTGCAGTAGGAGTGTAAGATGTAGGTGACTGTTGCCCATGTGTAATAGCTGCTTCATAGGTGATGGCTTACAATATCTGATTATATCCTGATCATGTTGATAGTGGCAGCAGAGTCTATTGATACATGAGTCTGGGGAGTGGGTGTCTGTGCCCAATAAAGCTCATGGTCCTGGTGGATATGTGAGTATATACCTAGAAAAGGAAACAGACCTGTAGACACTTGCATCATCTGTAATCAACTATCAGGATGTGATGTGCTCCTCAGAGGAGGATTGCTGCTAAAGGTAGCTACAATGTTTCTGTAATAGCCAGTGTTGTCACGTCCATAACACAAATATTTACACGTGAGCATCACTGTCTAAAACATCTTCATAAGCAATAAGTAAACTAAATACAGTACTTAGTACTTGTAGTACTGAATGCTCATACAAGCATATCCACTAGTCAGCTACTGGTGTTTACTAATGTCAGCTTTGTGTATGTGGCCATCCTGGGGGAATGTAATATCTATGCCTTGTACACTGCCAAACCCACCAAACACCACACTCCACACATTGTCTGGGATGCAGCTACAGGGGTAAGCCGGAAGGTAGTCCAGTCTACAGGCATGACTGGACTGGGACAGGACAGTCATGAAGAATAGGTTAACACATGCATTTCATCATCACAACCAACACATACTCTTACCAGAACACAATAAGGGCACCCACACACACTACCAGAAATCACACACATTCACAGACGCTTCTAAGTATCTGGCCAAACAAGTGACCTCCCAAGCTGGAATAGACAGACAATGAAATACACAAACTGTATGACATAGTTTACATAATTGTGCCACACCTCAGAACACATGGCCGGAAACATGCCCAACAGTACTCATTTGTGAATGCAAACTCTAGCACTAAGTTACACATCAAGCTATACGAGGGCGTACATACTGTCAGCATTCTGTCTGCCATGATTATCCACATACTCATATACTCAGACCACCTTTTGAACTATACACATGGCTCTGGCATATTCCATGTTGTTGTGCAGGACCTGTGATGCAGTAGCTGGGACTTCATGGAAACACATGTAGGAACTGTCAGGTCTTGTAGCCCATGCAGGTATGTCCCAAGGCCTGGGCAGCATTCTGCCATTGGCCAGAATGATACTGCAGTACAGAGACAAAAGGATTGTATTCCACAATTGTCTAATGTAGTGGTGCAATTCAAAGGGTATCCAGAATCTCTCTGCCTGAGATAACATGGTTGACAGACCATGATGCTTTGCCAGACAGGGCCTGCACCTGTCACCCCTGGGAATCTGAATACTGGCTAGGGCTCATGCTTCTCCTATAGTGCCTTCATCATGCACAGTTCAAGTGAAAGTCCACTGCTGTTACAGGGACAGCCAAGCAATAAACTGCGGTTCTCGCTACTCAATGATACATGTCAGAAACACAATGTGGACTCACGTATGTCAATCCCTAACATGGAGAACATATCTGTGCAGTGACTGAGACATGGTTCAATGCTCCGGAGAGCACACCTGCATGACCATGTTATAACACATACCTCATCTCTTGCCCATTATCCTTTATTGGAACAAATGGGCCACAGGTGTATCCATATTCCTGAAGGCTATGTACACCCCCACGCTAGTTGCACTTGCATAACTTCAGATGCATTATGCTAAGCAACTACCTTTGTGCCAAAGTGGAATTCAAATTGCACCTTGTGACAGATCACCCACCATGCTGCAGAATTCCCAGCTGTCACATTGTGCTGTAATGGGGAAGATTAGGTTTGAGACAGGAAACCATAATAATGGCTACTCTCAACTATTCCATTATGAACTGGGAAGACTCCTCATGTACCAACATCTGCACTCAATGCATGTTGGATTCCATCAACCCCAATGACCTGGATCACAATAGTCACACAAACAGGGCTAACAGTATGCTACACATAGTCAGTCTCCAAAGCCAATGTTATGCTTCATAAGAGCAAAGTGGTGACTGTCATGGCACCCATGCAGATGGACAATGCATGTGCAAATGCTGAATCCTATACAAATGAACCTTTAGCAGTCACATACGTGCAGTGATTGTGCCATGGAAACAGAACCATGATTCAACCAAACACAAACAAGAAGGCAAGCTGGTGGTACCCTGCCTTAAACTGTACCACAGAAGGTAGTAACTGTTGCAAGAGTGAACACACATGAGTGGAGGTGATCCCTGGTCAGCCTCAGTAAGATGCAGATACACCATATAAAACCACACAAAGCTACTGTGAAACTAATCAGCCACATATTATGAGGCCAACCATAGAGCATTCTATAGCTGTGTCATGAATCGTAATGGCAACAACAAGACCTGCTGTGCTGCACAGCACTATGGCATGGGAAGTACTGCACCGACAGAAATAGCACCTATTTATCCAGATAGGGTCTTGAAGAACCTAAACCCACTCCCACCCCCCCAACAGGTACACATATTTATATATATCCATGTACACTACAGAGCCCCTGTAATAACAACTATGCAGGTACAAGCTGCACTAACTAAAGCCATACATGCAGCTTTCATGGGACCTGTCAATATCCTAGGGTGTATCCTACACAAATATAAAAACAATTTGCTCTCCACATACACATCATGTTCAGTCATACCTCCATGTCAGGCTGTGTACACACTGAATGGTGCACAGCAACAGTTATCCCACCCCACAAAGGGGGAGACACCACTGATAATGGGAAATAGTGCACTACTACTCTGCTGAGTCTGGTCTGTAAGGCCATGAACCATGATCAACTTATTTGATGTAGTCAGTACAGATGCAGATGACACTAAGGTTGATTCACACAGCATACCATGACCTTTCCAGGTCTTAGGAAACCATCACCCATACTGTGTTCCAGCTACACTCAGTAAACTAGGTGAATATTCCTATGTCACAGGAGTGGTTGGCAACTGGACTTCTGGCAGAACCAACATTACAGAAGGTGTCTGACTAATACATGCACATCAAACCAGTGCCAGCTACAGTAATACAGGGTTCATTCCTGGTACACCCCCTCTTTGTTATCTATACCACACAGACTGACACAGAAGGCATCTGCCTATTGATGTTTGCAAATGACTATGAACTAGGAGCAATAGTTGACTCAATGAGTGCTGCGGGCAGCATACAGAAGGGCCTTTGTGGGTCAGATGTGTGGTGTGAGACGTATGGCCACAATCTGACAGCTAAGTATTGCATTGTCATCCCCTATGTTAAAAACCCTGTACCCATGAACTACCACCTAGGCAGCGGTCAGCATAATGGAAACTGTGTGTGTATGGATGCAGCTGGACAGTAGTCTTTTCTTTGATAGTCACTTCACCACACCAGTCAGGTAGTCATAAGTGGCACCCCTAATCATGACAGGGTGCCATCCATGAATATAGAGATCATTGTTCAGCCATACTCAACACTCATGTGACCCATAATAGATCACAAATTTCCTTTAAGGGTTATTACCCATGTTCAGATGGCCTACACTGCCCTTTCCAATCCCTAGCTCCACTATGTAGCATGCAGCCTACACTGAATAAAGCCATGTCCAACCCAGAGATGTTGGACATGCTACACTTAACACATCCTGATTCCAAATAAACATATACTTCATGGACATCCACCTTTCTAGTACAAGGATCACAACATGCCTGACAAATCTCTGTCCCATACACTTTACATACTCCTGCCATACTATGCATCCCTGTCCAGCAAAGCTGCACACCGCCCCTCTTTGTGACATGGTGTGATGACCGCATGGCAAATATATCAGTAACCCTGTGGATTAGTTCTGTGGCACTGCTTGAACTGGCCACTGAAACTTACCTGTCTATTGGCCACAGCTAGGTAACCTTCCAGCCTAGGCTCATAAATGGCCCAGGGCATATAGCCTACTAGTTCACTATGACCATGCATGCTATAGTTGATATCAAACCCTGTAAATACCATCAGGCTAGCTATTGTTCCATGTGTTTCACATGTGCAACACAGGTAATACATGGCAGGATGCTACATAGCTGTACAGTGCCATGTAGATGTATATGGCAAAACACATACATGTAAAACATTCTGTGAGCAAGTCTGCAGGGTCACAGGTCACTCCTTTAAGGCTGTGTATGACTATATATGTTACATATACACAGCATTAAGGTCTATTGCATTAATGTGAACACATCCAGGCATGTGCTAATAGGTAAAGACACCAGTACAGGCAAACAGACATGCACACATCAAGACAACATCCACATGGAATATGAGCAATGTCATCACTTGACACACACATATATGGTGATAACATCACATCACCAGTAAGTGTCAAATGTGTGTGAGTTAAACATGTCAGTGTTGGTAGTGTCATGTAGATTTGCAAAGACTTATTTGTAATCTTAATAAATGTGATACACATGTATGTTCAGCTGTACTTCTGTACTTCTCTGTGAGTTACTGTGACCTGTCTCCATCATTATGTCTTCCAGGTATGCCGCGTGCCAGGCTGCCAGCATATACCCACTTGGAAGATGAGGTCCTCATCCCATACCTCCTCGACAACTATTTAATACTCTTCAGCCATGTGCCACAGGATGCACAGCAGCGAGATGCCCTGTGGGAGGAACTCCGCAGGAGGGTAAATGATGTTGGCGGCCACAATTGCACCTATCAGCAGGCGTGCTGACACTGCACTGACCTCATAAGATGGGCAAAACAGCGTGCTAATGCAATCACCAGGGAACAAGGTACAACAGGTGGAGGACCACTTACCCAGCCCCCACTCACACATACCGAGGAGCTACTGGTCAACCTGGGGACACCTGCAGACCTCCATCCACAAGCTTTAGCTGGTATTGTGGAGGTGGTGTCTCTCAACCACCGAGCCTGGAATTGCCTGGTAAGTCAGTACTGCACATATAACACAACTATATTTCACATAGTTACATATCTTACTGTACAATATGTAATGTAACATCATATGCAAGGCATGTATGCACACATGCCACATACTAGCCTGCTACTCTATGTATGCACAGATGTGCATACTCCATAGTATAGTGTAGTGTACTGGCTTATGTGCTAACATGGACATTGCACCCTGTAGCTATCACGCAGGTGTGGATAATGATCTTACTGCTGTGACACTCCTGTTTAGGTACCTCTGGCATTTTGCAGTGACAGCAGCCTGTGTCAGGTGAGATTGTTATTATTTACCAGGTTTGATAATGTACAGATCATATTAATTGCATGCTATCTGCCATAAAACACGTGCACGTAATGTATGGCAGTCCTGTTAATATACACTGGTCAGACCTGCAATGCCTCACAGTGGTTACCCATATGAAATAATTGAAGACTATATGAAACACCTACACTAAACCTTACAAACTGTCATTGCCAGATGCATGGACAGCTGTGAATACAATGGTGGAGGTGTGGTTCACTGTAGGGACAGGTACTACAGATCAGCATTACACATGTTGGGAATACAAACAGTACTGTACAGAGAGCATATGTGTGCATACACTCTAAATGTGTTGGAGCTGGAGTATGACCAGCCCACATGATACACCCTTGTGGATTATACCCTTGCTAGGAATGTCACACAATGTCATGTGCTATCTGACATGTCCATGGCATATAGCGGGCTGACTGCAACACTGTCCAACTATCCTGCAAAACATAATATCTCACATCCCAAACATACCACCCTTTGTCTGCATAACCCTGTCCTCAGTGGAGCATATGACATCTATGGGTGTATGTCATATGGCATAACACTGACATGTGAAATAGATGGCTATCACAACCATTGGACAAAACATGTGTACACATGGCCATGGAGGATGGCCAGAGACATGAAGCAACACACACAGTAGAAGTGATGTACATGCGTGTACACTCTGTTGTACATTGGCTCAACACAATACAACTATGGCCTTTGTGTAATGGTGATATTGCAGATGTGAAACACTAAACATCATACAGGCCTGTGCACAGCTTGTGTAGGCATGACATCAAACTGCCACATAACATGTCTTGAACATCTTGAGTGTGTCACAACATGAAATCATTCACCTATACAGTATCCAAATACATACATGTGTTGCACAACGTACACATACAACCACATCAGGCCACAGATACAGTACATTCACCTTGCTGGTGTCAGACATCACTGTCATGCCTGCCCCTCTTGTGTGTGAGGTACACAGATGACATGTGGGACATGGAGTACTGCTAACTTAGCCATGTGTGGGCATAGTTGCCAGGCATCAGTAATATGGTTGCAGATGTGCAGGGGCATCATCTGTATACCCTTCTGTGACCTGTGTCACACATTGCACATTAGGGTTTAGTGTGTATACACCTCAGTGACGTGGGTCACATTCCACATTAGATATGTATTGTATGTGAACACAGTCATGGCTATGAACTGTGTCAGTAACTCACACTGTATAGCAATAGTAAAGCTACATGATGCCCTGCAATGGCTATGCACATCAGTTCAATGTGCAGTATGTCACTGCATATTTGCAGGGCGGACAACATTGCGTCAGCTGAAGGCCCATGTTAGTATAACACATCCCTGCATTGGGACACCATTACTGTACTGTATATTTGAAAGTACACCATTGTGTTACACATGTATGCATGTCATTCAACACATCAGCAGAAGACCTGTCATACTACATGTGATTGGCAAGGTCATACGCCACACATCAGGCCGGTGTACTGTAAACCTGTGCTGGTCTGTGGCACCATTGCAAAGTAGGGACAGCCATGTCAAACATGTGTGTACATCCACATGCACAATGTCTGTAGACTCAGCTCAGGGGTAGGCGGAATAATGTTCAACAGACATGCACGGCATTGGGGGAGATATGCAAGCAAGGGCTCAGGCAAACATAGTATTCAGTCAACATACCCTTCTGACCATGTCCTCACACATAGGGGCAGTGGCCAACAGAAAGCATCAGTGGCAGATGTACAAAGGTCAGCGATGGTCTGTTAACATGTGGGGTATTTTGCACACAACATGGCAGTGTGGTGCAACGGTGCATAGTGCATGCATTGTGTTGCAGGTATGGGGCATAAGCTACTAACACAAATGGTGCAACACAGGTATGTATGCTAACTACCACTATAATTGTGTAAGGTGCATGCCGTCTGCTATAACACATGCATGCTGTTGTGTGCAACTCAGGGATGTATGATAACTACCACTATAATTGTCTAAGCTGAATGCCATCTGCCATATCACCTGCATGTTGCATGCCGTTGGGTGCCATAGCATGCGTCTGTGTGTCTGTGTGGTATAACTTGTCATGTACAGTTCTTGTCTGCCTCTCTCAGGTGTTGATGTAGGTGTGTTGCCCTCCTGCGGTCCACCTGATGTTAGTGTCCTCACAGACTCCAGCAGTGATGATGAAAGTATGATTGAGGCACAGGCAGGGTTGTCAGGGGCTGAATCTGTACCATTGGTTGCCATTCCACCTGTATCCCCCTCATCCTCGCACACAGTTCTCCTGCCTACACATACCCCATCACCAGTGGCCATAGAGGAAGGACAGTTGGTGGGTGGTAGCATGGAACAGGGAAGTGTGGAGACTATGGAAGGTGTGCCTGCACACCATGATCCCAGCCAACTGACTGGTGATGTCCCACACAGGCATGTGCCCAGTGCTGCTCGTAGGAGGACCACTGGCTAACATGCCCCTGCAAGACAAAGCACATCAGCTGGTGTCACCAGACGCATGTTTCAGGCTGTAATGGAGGCACAGGCATGTGCTGAATGGCACAACAGAGAAGGTCTGAGGCTTCAGAGGTCTGCTGTTTATTCTTTAACTGACAACATCCAGGTAATTACAAATGCTCACCATCATCTTGCAGACGTTTTGGGTAGACAATTGGGTGACATGGTGGGAGTCCTTGACCGTGGTATGTCAATCCTCAAGCGTGGAATGTCTGTGCCGGAACATCTGGTGGGAGTGAGGAGTTGGGCAAGTGGACGTAGGTCAGCTATACCACCAGTTGAAGGTCTACGTGAACATACTACTGCATATGCCCACTCCCATAGTGGTGATAGCAGCAGCAGTGCAGCTGGTGCTGTGTTGTCCACACCAGGACACAGCAGGTCATGTACACATGGTCCTGGACAGTCTCAACAGGGACACAGTTCCAGTGGACATCTGTCATCAGACAGTACCCAATATGGACCTCTGCCTGGTAGTGCCCATGCAACCCCTGGCAGGCACAGGTCACGTGGCCGTGGCTGGACACCGTGAACTGTGAAACCTGCCCTGTACAGTCTGCAGCTGTCAATAATACCCCTGTGTAGGCCACATGCCAAACCTGTGTGCATACATACACACACACACCAGAAACAAATGTAGGACACCTCAACACACACATGCATAACATCCACACACACCCAATGACATCAAAGGCCCTAACCCACACACATGATGTCATCCAATGGTGCAGCCTAGGCCTCTGGCAAACAGTATCACCCTGTGCATATGATGATGCCTGTGCTGCATCCCTGTCATCCACACCATCGGTGCAGGGACATATTCATATGGTCTGATGCACAGGGTGAACATACTAGGAAGACAATTGTAGATTAATATTGTTGAGTAGCATTGATAGGCAGCAGACATACCATGTATTACAGTTTTAGAATGCATTTTGTATGTTTGACAACATGTATCATGTGTAACAACAGTAACAGCATGTTGATCTTGATGTTCTGCATTCCTCTTTCAGGTGTAATTGCATGTGCCGGGGGATGTCAGTGTTTGCAGTTAATGTCCCATATGTACACGTTGACTACTCACAGCTCTGTATGACAATACCTGCATGCACTTTGTAGCTTCCACATCACAGTTATAATCTCCCATGTTTCAATTATGTTGTGTAGTAAGCTACTGTGTTCAGAGCCGTCACACCTATAGTGGGTGACATCACAGGTACAGTTACCTGGAGCGGGGAGGAGGTAAAAGAATGGTATAGCTGATGACAAGAGTAAAGGCCAGTGGAAATAGTGGCTTCTCATTGGGAAGCAGTAATACCCGTTCCCATGACAGGATGCAAAAACAGACACACCCATACACTCAGGGATTCACAGACACAGTAACACACACTCTGACACACACACATTTGCCAGTGTTGGGATGAGAACCCCTGCCTATGTGAAAATTATCATTATAGTACTACGCAATTACAAGATGCAGCACAGAGATTACACATGTACAGGTAGTCGGAATGGCCCAAGATTGAGGACATCGACAGGAATACTAGAGTGCAATGAGTGTATGTGGGGAGGGGGGGTTCATCAGTAGGCTATGAAACAACAAGCCACACCCCAGGGTGTACATGTTAACAGGCAGTTAGAATGCCCTTCTAAGATCGATGATATCAACAGGGATATTAGATTGCATTGAGTGGATGGGGGAGGGGACATTAACATTTCACTATGGTAAAATACAGCCTCACTCCAGGGACTGGACAGCCACACACACACACACACACACACACACACACACACACACACACACACACACACACACACACACACACACACACACACTGTGGCATTCACAAAGATATACACCTATGTCTCACACATACAGACACTTGACATGTGTGAGGTTCAGCCACCTGCCTATGCCTTTTTTTCTACACTTCACTCTGTACTGATGTCTACAACAGTGTTCAGGAGAGTGAAAAACATGTGGGATGTATTCCCCACCACACATGACATATATGGACACACACACACACACACACACAAACGTGCCAGTACTGTGAATCAAACACCTGCCTATCTCATGATAGGTATTACAGAGGTACAGCACTATTGCATGCACTACATAGTGTACTGACGCTTTCCTTTGCCAACTGTGCTGATATATGCACAATATATGCACAGGGGAGGTGTTACTGTTACAGGTGTCAAGAGGGTTGCCTTCAGTGTCACCCTTACTGCATTCTACATTGTCTGTCTTCCTCTTCAGTTAACAAAACCATAGCTTAGCAGTTACACAGATTATTGTAGGAATGGTTGTAACACACCTGTGAGCTGTCCTCAGTAATCATTCATCTGCAAAGTAGCCCCACCATTTAGTAGTCATGTCCAAACATCTGTCCATACCTAATGTACAGCTTACTGTACTTTGAGCATATCACCATATACAGTTGGCAATATTGAGGCTGCACTGCAACAGCATGATGTACTAAGACAACAGTCACCTTCAAGCATCAGACACTGCACATGCATGGAATCTAAACACACATCAATACATGTACACATATGCAGTCTACATCAGTAAGTGGACTAGCAGGTCAAGAGGATACATTCCACACCTTCCCCACACCATGTGTGAAACCTAGCCGAGCATTACACCATAATGGATGTTGTACACGTGTACTGGTAGGACTCACAACCACCTTCACTGAGTAGCCAAGTGTACATATATGCCAAACAGCACATATAAGCAAGACACACATACAGCAATATTCCATGTCATGATCCTACAAACTGTTACTTGACAGTTCCATGGTGAAGCAGGGCACTGTAATGGTCAACAGTGAGCACATCATATTTGCCACACACACCTCGTGTTTACTGGAAGAGTGCCAGCAATGTGCTCTGTTAGATCTAGGCAGTACACTCATTCAAATATGTGTGAGGTCTGTGACTTGTAGACACCTCACCCCAGCACATTCTGGCTATTGTGGTAATAAGGCTAATGTCCAGACAGCATACAGCATGCATGGCTTGCAATTGTTGACATGGGGTATATGTAGGAGCTGTGGGCACACATGGCTGTATATGTCATGGACATGTCACCTGTAACTACTTAAGAACATACAGAGTATAGCTGGATTTCCCTGAGTCTGTCAATACAGGCTGTGTGCAGGTCCTATGATCCTGTTATTTGGGTATGTTTGTAGGCATTGCATTAGGTGAACATGTCTAATGACATACATGCCACATGGGTTGTTGTATGATATGTTAGGTGTCACGGGTGACCAGTAGAGAGGGAATATTATCTCTGTTAACATAGATATCAACCCTTATGTACTGTTAGTATGCTATCTGCCATGTACATGTGTGCAATGAATGTAGCCACCTGTATGTAGAAAGGACAAAGACAGCTATGGTATTTTCATTTATGCTGTATGAGTGTGGGATGTACATATCCAGGGCAGGTACAGTTAGGTCATATACAACCATGAGGGTGTTGTTTACTGGTGTACAGCAACAGTTGACTGTGTTAATGCTGACAACATCCGAGGGACCCTGGTATGTGTACAACTAACCTGGTTACAAACAGTGGTATTATTGCATTGCATTACACATTATGCAACTGTGTCAGTACATGGGTACTTTGCACAGTTGACGTAGGCCTAGGTACAGTCCACTAATCGAAGGTTATCTGGTGGTCTACCATACTATGTCATACCACATGTATGGATGTGTGTTGGTAGTCTGAGGACAAGGTGGTGGATGTATAAGAGGATACAACCTAGAATGCAGCATTTGCCACTGTCACCTGTACCTGACTCATCTGTGATGAGTTATGTTGGAGTAGTGGTCTTTACAAGTGAGTAGCCTTTATGAATATGTGGACACTACCACCTGGAATGGTCTGTACCAGTGTTATGGCCCACATGTCTGAATCTGAGTTATATGGTGGTAATGCAATTGTGCACTACAGAGCCTTCAGCCAGGTGTTCCTCACTGCACAGATGTCAGTATTCCCCATTGTAGGTTCTACATTGAACAAATGGATTACGAAAGCCACACATCTAGCACTGGTTAGCATAAGCATCCAATGCAATTGTCTTATAGGTGTCAGGGTGTTACTTCTGTGTGTAAGACTTTTGCTTTGGATTGCGACTATATGGGTAAATGTGACCTAGGTATTATCCACACTCACTTGAAACATGGATGCATGTGCTCTGTGTCGAAGGCTTGTCATTCAGTCATGACAGCCCTGAATGACAGACACTGGACAGCCTTATAATTACAGCAGGACAGTGGCTCAATGTTTTGGTCAAGCAGTTGCCACTCATACCATGACATCACTGCGAGTGGCAGTAATGTGCTTGGTATCAAATGCCACATGTAAGGTGATGGACAGCAGCAGATGTTGTGTATATCACCAGTGTCAGATATACTTAGTGCAGCAGTCCTGCTAATGATGACAACTACTAACACAGCCAGGAGAGGTCATCTTGACACCTGCACCTCAGTACCATTACACAATGGGGCTCACATATTGCGCTTGCACATGCCACTGTTCCAAGTATAATGCCACTGTCCAAAACCTGCTATCTATGTATGACTTTCAGGGCAGGAAGGTGTGTAACACATGCTGTAGGTAGCATCCACCTGTGTGTCCCAGTTAACCTATTGTCTGTCACTTCCACACATGCATGATTGTGTATACTTCACATATATATGTCAGTACTTCATTAACATGTATGCATGTGTATCACACAGCACAGACACAGATATATCATTTACGGGCCACATACAGGTATCTGGTGGTAAACCTGTATGATGTGCATATATACTGATCATTAAGATATACATAGTTGTAAACCTGTGTATTTACAATAGGAGTCCATTACAATGTGTTCTGTACATGTAAGTGTATGAGCATGCACACTGTGGCCTTCTGTGGTTAGAATCGGAGTGCATCCCAAACAGCCCTGTGCTACTAAGTGTATGAGCGTACCCACTGCCACCTTGTGTAATTTGAGTCAGTGCATCCAAACAAGCCCTTTTTTTCTAAGTGTATGAGCATGCCCAATATAACCTTGTGTAGTTGTAGTCATAGTGCATCCCAAACGGCCCTGTGCTACTAAGTGTATGAGCATGCCCACTGCCACCTTGTGTAATTGGGATCAATGCATCCAAACAAGTTCTGTGGTTCTATGTGTATGAGCATGACCACTGTAACCCTGTATAATGATAGTAGTTGTCCATTCCACAGATGGGCATACTCCAGTTCAGGGCTTGTTATGCTACAACTCTACCTCTCTGGCCTACGTATGCCTTACCTGCAGATGGTGTGTCTTGTTTGTGCATACACATTGTAATGGACTCCTACTTTAAACTCACATGTTTACAGCTATGCACATCTTGACTGTCAGTATCCCTGTTGTTGTCCTCAGTCTTAGAAGGGCATTCTGACTGCCTTGAAATGTGTAATTTCTGTGGTGCATCCTGTAACTGCTACTGTAATAGTGATCTGTAGGTAGGCAGGAGTTCAGATCCCACCACTGGTGTGTGTGTGTGTGTGTGTGTGTGTGTGTGTGTGTGTGTGTGTGTGTGTGTGTGTGTGTGTGTGTCAGCAAGTGCCTGCCTGTGTGTGTCAGCAAATGGCTGAGTGTGTGTATTTGTGTCTGCATCCTATCATGACAGCGGGTTTTGTGGCATTCCAAAGAGATACCACCTTTTGCACTGGCCTTTATCCTTATCAACTGCTAAACCTCTCTTTTCCCCACTCCCCACTGCAAGTAATCAGTCCTGTGATGTCACCCAACTCAGAAGCGTAATCAGAGTAAGTGTAATTGTATGGGTTCTGTGGCACATACCCCAACTGCATACCACTCTACTAGTTACCTTTACATAGGCAAGACATGTATGCACAATACTGGCAAGTGTGTGTGTGTTTGTGTGTGTGACTACCCTGCAGCCAGGCATACCCATGTGTAATGTCTTTTAACATGCTGCACACCATGGTAGTCATCTGTGGTGAGTGGAGTCTACAAATTATTACATAGTTAAGAATAGAAAAGAATAGACAGTCAAAAACGACTACAGTTGGGTATGTTATTTTCCTGTGCCACTGTTGAGCAGTGACACAGAAGTGGTCACTGGGGTGTAAGTCCATACCCATCGTTTCCCCACCCAAACTCCGCAATCCCCAAGGTAGATTACCTTAGCCATCATTCCCCACCCCAAACTCCACATACACAACAACCATCCCTTCTCTGGTGAACTGATTAAGATTTAATTGTTATAAAACAAGAGATGCCTCTGTTTTGTGTACACATCAGTTCCTTTGGAACCCTTCTGTGTCACACAGGGTGTTCAGACATGTGTGTGTGTGTGTGTGTGTGTGTGTGTGTGTGTGTGTGTGTGTGTGTGTGTGTGTGTGTGTGGGTGTGGGTGTGTGTGTGTGTATACACATCCTGTAGGTGCATATATATATTTAGTTATGACAGTTGTACAGATGTAGACTTGTCTATGTTGTTTCACAGAGTACAGTACATTCAAGGGTACTGTACATATGTACACAAAGTGACTGTCCCATTTGTTTTCAGTACTGTAGAATACCTGTAGTAAGATGTGTATTATAAAATCCATGAAACATGTATACAACCCAGATGGCTTAGTGGTAAGTCCAGTGACCTCGGTATGCATGGCTCATGGTTCAAGACCTGCAAGGCTGGTTAATAATGTCAATTAGGACTGAATAAGACACTTTTAAGCAGTTGTAAGTGGGTGTAAATGTGTTTTCGTGACAGTAAGCAGCGGGTACCACAGGTAAAAGACATGTACAACTCACAGTACACTTGAAATGCCCTTCTTTGGCAATCCTGCTGATGCCACCCACCTAAGAATGCACCCCTGGGACTGCTGTACCCCAGTAATCTCTGTAGCGTGTGCTGTAACTGTGTAACACTGTAGTGTGATAAATTAGTTTGGTAGGTGCTCTAATCCCAGACATGCCAACTGTGTGTGTGTGTGTGTGTGTGTGTGTGTGTGTGTGTGTGTGTGTGTGTGTGTGTGTGTGTGTGTGTGTGTGTCAGTCAGAGCCTGTGTGGAGGTGGCTGTGAGTGTCTAACCACTGGACATATTGGGAAACAGGTTTTGTAGTTTTCCTATATGGTGGCCATATTATATGTCACAATGTCTACCTCAAGAGGAGTACAGATGTCACTCAGCCAAGGGACTGGGTTGGCAAACCATACCCCTACATCTGGCAAAAGGCCTGGTGAACAAAGTATGCAACCCTATTACCTGGAATACGGTCTGAACCCATGTGAAATACACAAACACACTTGCCTAGAATATCCTGCTATGTTGCTAGTACCCTGCACATTGTTGACAGATAGTAGGCATGGTGTGATTGCAGTTGGCTGCAGAAGGCATGGCACCCTGTCCAACAGTACAATAGGCACATAATTGCAGACAATGTGCCTTCACTATGTTCCCTACTGGATGCCTGCAACATATGTGGTGCCACCAAATGTGATCCACAAAGGACATACAATGCCTTACACACATGCCCTGTATGGATAGATGCCACTGACACCAGGGAATACCTGTATCATGCTATGAATGCAGGTGCAGGGTCAACCTGCTGTCTCTTAGTAGGTCCTGCCACACCAGGCCAGTATTGGCACATCTGATAACAGTCTGTGTGCACAACATGTGCCAGGCTAACCAAGTACACTTGTACGTGTCACTGTACATTATTGTGGGACATGCACATCCCAGGCAATGTCCATGTCAAAGACTATCAAACACAGACATGGCATGCATTGCAAAGCAATGGCCACACACAATGGTAACCAGGATGACAGGACATTTCATACAATACCCATCTGTGTGGGACATTGCAGACACTACACTTCTGAACCACACTGCACACCATTGTCAGGTGGCATGATGCCAATGATTACCCCTCACCCAGCCTTGTACAGCCATCTTGCACAGCCAACCACTACACACCCATGAAGCAATGCACACATGCATGTCAGTACTGGCACCTTGTGTCTGCATGTGGGGTATGATGTTCCCAACTACAGTCACACCCAGTATAACTCCCATTGGCATACTGACTGATGTCAGCCTGTAGAACCTCAGGATATCCCCTGTGGTGCATGTAATATCTGTGCATTACTGCAGTGTGGCAAACTAAGTAGTTAGGAAGTGTATTTGTGAGCCTGGCAAAGTGTGGCAATGTGTCTGAGTCCCTTAAAGAGTGTGGTTGTGTTGGCAATGACATCTGTTCATGTGGACAGCCATGTGTACTACACCTAATGTATGTTTACTATATCTTTGTTGCAGATGTCACTCACCAGCACACATATATGTTCTTACAGCACACCAACATGTCAGCTGTGAGGCACATGGAGTAACTGCATGCACTTGTAATAGTAATGGCTAGTCAGTCAGGGGTTTGAACCCCTGTACTGGTAGATGTGTGACAGACGATGCTTAGGTTTTAGTCTCCAAGCCCTTCTCTGATGTACTTTGCCTCTGTCTGTCCCTCCCACACATTCTCTGGTGGATGTGGAGTTGTACACCTGCTCAGCAGCAGCTTGTGTTTTTGTACATGATGGTCATGATCAGGTGATGGCCTCTGCACCTATTGCAGTCCTCCTCTAGCTAATTGCATGTGGAACATATGTAGTGATGTTCCCATAGCCAATCACATGGAAACACAGTACAATATCTAGGAACATCATGTTGGTGTTTGCCCATGACAGTCGCTGTGAGTGGAAGCTGGATCTGGTGTTTGGTATTCCTCAAACAACATACACAGTGGAAAATAGCCTAAAGACAGGAGGGTGATGTGCCAGACATGACTACAGCATGTAAGTGTAGCTATGCTTCATTGAGACTACTGCCAATTTAACAGGTTGTGTGTGGTAATGGCTAGTCTGCATGTTTTAAAACTGACAAGACAGTGCTCTGTTTGTGAGGAAACCCCATCTGTAGGGCCATCTGTGGACTGGTCAGTGTGTGGAACCATTTGTTTCTTGTGTTACTCACTGAACACACATCTGTGAATTGCAGAAGCATAGTGTGAGGATTGCAGTCAGTACATGATGATAGTGATGAGAGTTACTGCCATCGCATCCCTGATTGGACATATGTCACATGAAACAATGGTATGACAGTCACTGTTTGGGGTACTCACAGTGACATGCCAATAATGGGCCACTGTTCATAGCTTCAGTCACAAGTCTTCTACGCTTTGTACAGATGTCATGCAGTATATATGCATGTGTTGTGCTCCCTCTGCAAATGGGCTCTGCAAATCTGTTGTGTTGGGTTGATGGTCATATCTATGCATGCTGTTATAAGTAATCCTGAATGCTGTTGACTATTACTAAGCCATATCTGTGTTAAAACTGCAACACCATAGGCTGTATGGGATGGGAAGTCCTGGTGAAACCTCCTGTCCCACTTCAGCTGGCACATCTGGGGCCCAGCCTTAGACCTCCACCTCTGTTGGCTCTACACCACCTTCTGGTGGAACTGCCACTGAGGATGGGGCTTGTCCCCTCCCCTGGATGCAGGTCCAGACAGGAACTTGTCAGCCGTCATACAGTCCCGGATGTGGTGCGTAGGGGGCTCAATAAGGGGTTTTGAGGCCAGATACACCAGCTCGAGGGCAGAGTATCACATTTAGAGGGTGAGCCTGCCCCTCCTACACAGCCCCCAGCACAGCCACCTTTGCAGCTATGAAAGTGTGGTGGCTGGCCATGGGTGGAGACCTCCATCCCACTGTTTCCATCTGGGGGCTCATGGGCTTGTGACTGCTGAACTCCCCTCCTCGTGCAAGGTGCATCCCCCCCACATGTGTCATATACCGCCCCTGTATGGTGTCTTGTCTGTCATCCTACCCAACCTATCCTCCACAAGCATACCTACTCTCCTTGCCCAAAATTCCACTCTCACCTTACGAAAATGGAAACAAAAGGCCAATTTGTTCCCAGAATAACATTTGCGCCATACATAGCTGTCCATTTCACACATGTGTCCACTGGACACATGTAACCTTTTTAATTTGCATCACAGCATACTACTATTGTCCTCACTCCTCTCTCAGGCACACGATCCTGATATGCACATGACTCCTAAAGGCTCCAGGTACACATGATGCAGATGACCCCATTCTACACACGACACTACCGGTCCCTCTGTGGTTACCAAATTTACCTTTTTCGTGATTATGATGTCGTACACAGCACCTTGCAATAGTACTGTTCTCACATAATGATTGGACAGGAACTGCTTTGTTAATGTAAATAAAGTGCACAAAGTATTTGGCCAATGTACAAATGTTTGCGTGTATTAATGACACATATCTGTCTGACAGAGTCTTGATATTATATAGGACATCACCACTACATAATACAGGAGTTGCTGGTGTTTCCCTTTTCATTTTTTTTTAATACTTTGTTGTCACATGGGATGTTCTTGATTTATCTATATATATGTATGTATCTATATCTGGACATAAACACGCACACACATACATCTACATGATGGAATACATTTCCTATACTATTGAATGACTGTGCTGGATGTTATGTTTGTGATGACATCTGATGTCTGTATATCTGCCATGGCTTAGTGGTAAATCACATTGGCTGTGGTGTGCAGGGTCCTGGTTTTGAGCCTTGCAAAGGCCCTTTATTTTGTTGATGGGCAGAACAAGGGCCATTGGATACGGAGTAATTAAGGCACTTTTAAGCAGTTATGAGCGGGTGTGCGCAGGTTTGCTGACTGTAAGCAGTGGTTATTTTTTGGTCACAGTTCCTTACACTCAGTTACCTTCTTGATAGCTTAACCTGTGTAGGCAGTGCTTACCCCTGCGCAAACAGGCTGTAACCCACTCACTGCTGCTTAAAAGTGCTTACTCCCACTTACCCCCATGCTAATTTCTTTAAAAGACAAGAAAAAAAGGGTTGATAGGAAAGTGGTGAAAAAGGGGCACAAAGAGGGAAAGACAGGAGTGTAGGGAAGGTCCATAGCTGTCCATTTCTTCTACAGGAATGGCTGTGCATGTGCAATAAATTTGGCTGTACATTTGGACACACATCCCTGAGAGAGGAGTGAGGACAACAATAGTATGTTGTGATGCCAATTAGAAACATTTACATGTGTCCAGTGGACACGTGTGTGAAATGGACAGCCATTTTTGGGGCATGCTTTTTTTGCGGGAACAGATTGCCTTTTTTCTTTTATGTTTAGGTGAGAGTGGGATGTTGGGGAAGGAGAGTAGGTATGATCAGGGAGGATAGATTGGGTAGGATGACAGACAAGAAAAACAAGATGCATACAGGGGCAGTATATGACACATGGGGGGAAACACCTTGGATGGGGAGGGGTGTTTGGAAGTCGCAAGCCCATGAGCCCACAAATGGATACAGTGGGACTGAGGTCCCCACCCATGGGCAGTCACCACTGCACCTTCACAGTCCAGAAGTTGGCTGTGCTGGGAGCTGTGTAGGAGGGGCAGGCTTACCTTCTAGTTGTGCCACTTAGCCCTCAAGCTGGCATAGGTGGTCTTGAATCTCCCTGTCGAGCTTTCTACACACCATGGCCTGGACCATACCATGGGTGACAGGTTCCTGTCTGCTCCTGCTCCCAGGGGGGGGCTGAGCCCCATCCCCTGCGGCAGTTCCACCCAAAGGTGGTGCAGGGCCAATGGATGAGGAGGTCCCAGGCTGGGCCCCAGGTGTGCTGGTGCCCAGTACCATGCCCATCTGATGTGGGACAGGTGGGTCTGCTGGGACCAGCCTTCCCATACGATCTATGTTGTAACATGTTTAAGGCAGATATGGGTTAGTAATAGTCAGCAGCATTCACGATTAGGTATAACAGCATGCATAGGTATTCCCATTACCCAGGGCACCAGATATAAATTGTTGCAGAGCAGGCAGAACACATTTATATATGGGTAAACAGTGGCCATTACAACGACATGCAGGTTTCATTGATGGCAACAGGCCAGCAATATGGGAGTATTTTAATATGGCACATGCATGGTAACAGATGTGAATATTTATAAACCAATAGGACATATGTCCCAACAAAGGTTAGGAGTGTAGACATACCAAACGAGTTGTGTAAATCGTTTATTTTTGCACATATGGTAGGGGTGAGAGAGTTCAATTAACAACTAATAAATCCTTGTAGTTTTCACAACATTCGTAGTCACTGCAGTGGTCTGTCCCTTACATGTATTATTACACTACCCAATGGAGTTATAATGTACAATGGTATGTTTGTAGATTAGTATGTATGGGACCTGTATCTTATGTACAGGCTTGACTAGATGCATGTGTTAATGCAACATGTTTTGAGACCGATCTCATACACGTTGGGTGAGATGCTGGGATGACAGGTATATTTGCATGTACATTCTCTGACTATGTACAAGTCTGACTATCAGTTATATGTCATTAACAGCTGCCTACATTTCTTGGATCATCACACTAATTTGTCAGGGTAACAGGGCAAAAGGCAGGTGATGTGGGCCATTTATCAGGACATACTGGGCAGATTGGAACAGTTGAGGGGTATGAATATGCATACCACTCTCTATTTAAGCATTCTAGCAAAATCTGTACAGTTATTAAATGTAAATATGCATACAGCTTTCTCTCTGAACATTCTAACAGACTGTGTGCAGTTGTATGGAATGATTATGCATACAACTTACTAGTGCTCCTGGGATCCAAAGCCCTGCTGTGTGTGAGAAAAGCATTACAGTTAAGATCACTGTACACTATGCTATCAGGCAATTGTTGTGAGGCTTTGCAATGTATTTTGTCTAATATGACTGACCTGTTTGCACTTCCGACATTGTTATACAGCACTTCATACACATTTTATCTGCATACCACAATGTGGGTAACACTGCTTACTACAACAGTACTATTTAATAACTGTAACAGTACAAGAACATATGACTGCAGAGTAAAGAGAAGCAATGCAGGGGTTACGCCTTTATTTGCAGCATATTACACTATTCTGTATACTGGTACAACACTTTCTGAGGCTCTTACATTTATTTTGTATGACAGTTCATGCAGGTTATTTACTAACCTGCCTCACTACACATCCTTTTCAGCCTAGCATCATAGGCTTGCTGGTTCGCAGCATGCTTATCTGCAGCTGTCAGAGAAGGACAGTGATATTTAGCCATACCTATTCTAAGTATACATAAACTAGGCAATTATTAACTACATAGTGGAAGGAGTACTTAGTTCTGGGGCATTCTGCATCTGCTTTGCTTCCTGGATCCACTGTTCCAGGACATCCCCCCTCTGCCGCTTCAGGTCTGCATGGTGGGGCCTGACCTGCTCACTAGTCCAGGGGATACCTGTGGCACTAGTGAGGTCATGGGTGAGACTGTCCCAGGCCTTCATTTTGTACTGCGAGCCCTGGTACTGGCCCTGCAGTAGTCTCCTGTCATGGTGCTTTACCAGGAGCCATACCATGAATTTGGACTCCTGGATGCCCCATTGTTGTGCTGTAAAGCAAGTGCCTTCTCCCACTCCTGCCATTCTGCTTGCAGGGGGATGCTACAACCAGTTATGAGCCGTATTCCCACTTCTTTGGTTTAAGTAGGGACGGATTCCCACACTTTTCCATAATTGGCTTGTTTTGTAAAGGCTAAGCTATGGGCACATCTGCTTACTTCAGGCTGGCACTACTTAAAGAGGTGTACCTGTGGGCATATTGTATTGGCTTCCCTACACATTGCTTACAATTACTTAGTTGGGCTGTGCAGCGGTTAGCATTGTTTATTGGTTATCTAGCATTATATTTGATTTTGTTAACAATGTCTTACTCATTACAGGCTATATATGTGTCTGGTATCCGTCATTCATGTGTACATACACTGTATGGAGTCCTGGGGACTTCAGAACCTTATTAAAGTGACACCTCAACTCTATGTTTACTGCAGTACTCCAATTCATATATTTATGGTCTGTGGCAGGTTATAGAACATTACACTGTACATACATTCAGTTCACATATTTGATTTGTTTCCCTGTTGTGAGGATTAGTTTGCAGATACCTCCTTTATATGTATTGTTATCTATGTACAGGGTCTTGCATTCTAGCCTTGCAGAGGCTGGTTATTTGGTTGCTGGCCAGAACATGAGCTGTTGGGTACAGAGTGATTAAGGCACTTTAAAGCAATTGTGAGCAGGTGTGCGCAGGTTTGCGTGCAGCTAAGCAACACTAACCTCCGGTTACAGTTTCTTACACTCAGTTAGCCTCTACATTTCCTCACCAGTGTGATACTCGCATACTGGCGTCCAAACAGGCTTACACCCACTTGCTCCCGCACTTGCCAATGCACTGCATTTGGTGTTTGCATCTGACACTCACACCCCTGGGTGGGAGTGAGGACTACGATATTACCTTGTGATGCCTATTACATTGGATTACATGCCTACAGTATTGGGAATGGCTGCCCATTAGGCATAAGCATGCCAGTCGACTGTACGGCATCCACGGCCTGTCCAGAGTTTGCTTCATACTATCGGTGTGTTCTTCTTACAATCTGCACCTGTCTGGCTAATACCTGGGAACTGACACCATTAAATACAGACAAGTAATTGGGTTTTGTAACCCACATCCTTCAGTCAAGTCATGCTACTGCATACCTATTATTCTATCATCTTTCTAAGGTTGTAAGTGGAATATGTGCTTTCTGTCCCTATCAGACCTCTCAAACGATTGGGAAGAAATGTCAACTGAATCAGGGACAAGTCATGACAACATCAGGGACAATCAGGGACACATTTAAAATATTAGTGCTATTAACTTGAAACATTGACAGACTCAGTGCATATGAATTAATACACATTTTCTGAGGTAAAAGAAGTTTATAACTCTTAATTATTGTCATTATTCATTACATGTAATTCACAACCTTTCCTCCAAAAGTCACTAGTTTTAGGAGGGATTAAGAGGGACAGAGTTCGAATTTGAGTCAAAATCAGGGACGTCCCTGGAAATCAGGGAGAGTTGAGAGGCATGGTCCCTATTTGTTCCCCCAGTGGTTTATGTCCTGTCCAGTGGATTTGCTCTTAGGGGGTTGAGAGGTATGGGCGTAAGCTCTGCCCATTTTGGAATATTACTTACATCCCCGGGGCAGTCCTAATATGACTGCACCAGCCAGCACCTGCACATCTAGGCCCATAATTGCATACCCATAGTTCCCCCACCTGCCCCTCCTCTACAGCACTCATCCTTACTGTGGGTGCAGGTGGGATATAAACACACCACTACACACTGCCCACTCTCCGCGTGTCGGGACACATGTATGTTGTGTCGACCCATGGGTTATCAGGCTTGCACAACCTACTGGTTCGTGTGCGTTTACAGCCTGGTTTGATGAATCATTACAGGAACTGACTCCAATGATCAATAATTTTTGCGGTGTACTCTGATGATCAGTAATTTTTGCAGTATCCACAAGGGACATTGATGTATTTGTTACAAGATTCGACCTGGCAGGTCACTCCCACTGGTAGTATCCTGCCGGTGGTCTGGGAAGCAGTAGTGTGTTTACTTTTATTGTGTGTCTATGTCTCACCATTCTAGCTGGGGGGATGGGTTGATGCTACATGTTACAGGTTTGTTGATTGGACCCCTCACCCCCATATGCATGGCCTGTGACCATATGTAATTCGTAACTGCTGTATCATATCCTAGCTATATACATGTGTATATTTAAAGACACACACACACATATATATATATATATATATATATATATATATATATATATATATATATATATATATATATGTATATGTATGCATATATATCTATATGTATATATATATATATATATATATATATATATATATATATATATACACATTACTATATAAATATATATCTGTATATGTATGCATACATGTATATATTTATATATTGCTGTCTATATATATATATATATATATATATATATATATATATATATATATATATATATATATATATATATATATATATATATATATATATATATACATTACTATATAAAGATATATCTGTATATGTATGCATATATGTATATATTTATATATTGCTGTCTATATATATATATATATATATATATATATATATATATATATAATGACATATGGGTCTATGGGTGTCTGCATATGTATATATCTATATGTGGGTATTTATGTGTATTCTGTTTCTGTATGTATACATTTGTACTACGGAGAGGGAGAGGTATATCTCTGTGTCGCTATGGGTAGATATACACACACATACCTCTACATATATACATCTACATCTGGTTATACCGTTCCTTGCCATGTAGATTACACTTTGCTGCAGTGGGACTCGTAGCGGGTGTGGCTGCTCATTGGGCGACACCTCTGCCCAATGAACACTTTTGCTTACATCCCTGGGGCTGTCCATATAGACCCACATCAGCCAATACCTGCATATGTAGACCCATAACTAGCTACCCATAGTTCCCCCACCCGCACCTCCTCTACAGCACCCATCCTTACTCTGGGTCCTCGTCGGGTCTGAACACACCACTACACGCTGCCCACTCTCCACTTCACGGGACCCATGTCATACATTATCTCGACCCATAGGTCATCAGGCTTTCCCACCCTTGTATTCCGAGTATGTACACACCCCAGCCAAAATGGTCAGCGTATCACCTTCCTTTGGTTATATGTCAATTTTGGGGCGTCCCGCAAGAGACGTTCCTGTCTGTGTTCCAAGATTAGATTTCATGGGTGCACTGTGTACCTCCCCCCCACCGGTTGTATCCTGCCTGTGGTCTGGGGAGCAGTGGACTATTTACATTGTTTGCAGGTTTGTGTGTATGTTTCCTGTGTCCGGCTGGGTGGGGGAGGTCATGCTACATGTTTCATGTTTCTTGCTTAGGCCCATCACTTCCATTGGCATAGTCTGTGAACATATGTCATTCTTGTGTGCTATTTCCTATCATAGCTGTATATCTGTGTATATCTACGCACACTCACTCACTCACTCACACACACACACACACACATATATATATATATATATATATATATATATATAAATATATATATTATATATATAAATATATATGTATATATATATATATATATATATATATATATATATATATATATATATATATATACACGTATATGTATATGTCTGTAACTACACACACACACATATATATATATATATATATATATATATATTTATATTTATATATATGTGTGTGTCTGTAAAGCAATGCATACCCCATGCAAACGCACTTACACACGCTTACTGGTGTTTATATATGCTTAAAACTGCTTACTAGTGCCTTATTCATTATTACACAGACACTTCACTCCAGTTCACTTTTAATTGTTATTATGCAGGTTATACAGCGGACAGATGTTGAAATATGTTCATATACAGATTACCAATGGAAAATGGCATGTGCTGCAGTGGGATTTGGAACAGCAATGTCTGTTCGTTAGGTGGATGCTCTAACCAATACACTATTGCTGTACTGCTTCATTTGCATATATACCCATGACTCCTAGTTCCCCAAACACCCACCCCAACACTTCACTAACACAGTAGTCATCCATTCTCCAGTTGGATATGTGGTGTATCCACACCACTACACATTGGCCACTCGCTACTCCTGTAGACCCATCCCATGGGTTGACTCACTTCATGTATCCTCAGAAATCCCATACTTTTAGTCCAAACATTGTTGACATGAGTGACAAATAGGACACTATTCACAATTTTTGGGTTGTCCCACATGGGACACACATGTCTTTATTTCAAGATTAGACTCTATACTTCATTACATCCTTACTCCCGTTAACATGACACTACAATAAATTAATAAGTATGACTATGTAGTATTGCACACATTACACATGAGAGCTAATTATGTATGAGTTTGGCGTAATTATTTTACAAATAGACCGGTTTAGTAATTGGCGTTGCCGTAGCAGACAGATCATAGGAATGATTCCATTTGTGAGAAAGTCCTCATATGTGAATTTTTGAGCACAGCACTGACTTCGGACATTGTACACACTTCTGTATTTTAGCAGTTTCTTCCCTTCCCTCTTATGCACAACCTATTATTCTATCTACTGTCAAGGTTTGTAAGGGCACTTTCATGTTATTTATGTCTGCAAAAGGAATGAATGTGTTACAGGGAATGTACTTCTACATATAGATGTATGCATGTGTGTATGCATATATACTTATAGCAAACTCGCTGACCTCCACGAGGCGATCCAGTTAGAACCAGCCCATCCAACTCTGACATGCCTGGATCCATAATTTCATACCCATAGTTCCTCCACCCCACCCGTGTTCGACATACACGCATACCATCCATTGTCCAGTTGCTATCGTAGCCATGACACATCTCCACACATTGCCCTCTCCCGAGCATTAGGGGCCCTACACATATGTTGTCCCAACCCACGTATTATCAGGCTCTCCCACCATTTAGTCCTTAAACATACCCGCCCTTGCTTGTGTAGTGGTCGGAGGACCAATCATCCTATCAATTTTTGGGTAGTCCCACCAGGGACTACCCTCTGATTGTTTGTAAAGTAGACTTAGCAGATCGACAGTGTTACTCCCACTGGTAGTATCCTGCCTGTGGTGTGAGTAGCAGTGCTTTGCTCACTCCTGCCCAGCTTGATATGACATACACTGATAGCACTATATAATACTGGAGTTGCTGTTGATTCCCTTCTCATTCCTTTTGTATGCTTTATTGTTACGACGTTCATTCTTCATATATATATATATATATATATATATATATATATATATATATATATATATATATATATATATATATATTATATATCTGTACATACTTATATACATTTCCTATGCTGGGCACTGCTTACACCCATGCAAGCGCACTCATACTTGCTTACTAGTACTGATATATGTTTACTACTGCTTATTTATGCTTACACCTGCTTACTCGTGCCTTATTCATTATGACAGTACCACTTTGATTGAAAGAAATTTCATTAAACATTTCATGCAGTACTCCAATTCACATTTACATGTTATTATGTAGGTTTTACAGCAAAACAGCATTCATTCCACATGGAAAATGATATGTGCTAGAGTTGAACTCGAACAGTGAATGCCTGTTCGTTAGGCGGATGCTCTAACCACTACACTATTAATGTTTATTCCACGTTTTTCTCTATTTGATTGATTTTGATGTGTAAGCTACGCTTGGCAGGGGGCACTGATGCGCAAACATGCTGCGCTTTGCTTACATTTTTGATATTGCAGCAATACAAATGCAAAATAGGGACACAGGGAATCTAACTGTGAAAGTTCTAGGGACAGGGCTTAACACTCCACTACATGCATGTGTGTTTACTACTTTGGTTTTATTTCAGTGTTCGTGGACACTTTTGTATGCTTAGCATTCATTTCGGTATTCACGGACACTGAATTACTGGCTTACTATTAGAGGTGGGCTCTAATAGTAAGCATAGTAGGTTGTGCAACTGTGGGGGTATGTTTACACCTCCGTAGAGCACTTGTACACACCCCCTGCAATTGCATACGTTTCCTGTGCATGTCGAGGGTGCGACAGCGCGCCCTCATAAATATTCATATGGCACTGCTGCACCATCTGTAATGAGGGTGCTCGGCACAAGGCTAAAACCGTCCTTGCGCCGAGCTTCATGAATCCTGGGGTATTTGTGAGAGAGAAAGCTATTTGTTCTCCCCCATATTGTTTTTTTTTTTAATGTAGTTAGCTTTTACTGTATTAGCAAGTTTTCGTGTAGAGGCTCATAGGTCTAGAAAGGTTGCTCTTTTGGCTTAATTTGCGAGGTCACAATTCCAGGCTTTCCAAACAATATCTCCTTATTTGAACATTTGTCTGAGATATATGATCCTTTTGCATTTAATGGAATATTGTGTTTAATGTAGCAAGACTTACACTCTTATTATTTGCATTTTATAGCAGGTGAATGAAGTGAGCACAAATTTTCTTCGGTGTGGACCACATGTAACTTTGACTTGGTATTATTAGCAAGAACAGAAGAGCTGAACAACTGTTTTGTTTCCATTTTCAAAATGCTGCAGTGCATTTTCATCATAAAATCATAGCAGGCTGGAGTAAGAAGACAAGCCTGCTGCACATTCTGCATAAGAAAAGATAAGGAATATTTAGCAGAGATTGAAGAACTGGAAAGGAGAGAAACAGGAACTTGACCAGTAGAAGATCTTGGTTCAGAATAGCATCTGAAATGTCACAGATGATAGTGAGAAAAGCAGATATCCTTTTACTTTAACAGCACCAGACACATGAAAGAATATTTCTTCCACATCTTTATAGGTTCATAGGTGTGTATTAGGCTAATGACCCTGGAGCCTTTACAAACCTAGCCCATAGGATTACCATGACATTGTGCCACCCAACCGTAGTTCCCAGTGCCTCTGTCGAGTAGAGCCACTGGAGTGATCCCCAGGATGAATTTTCTATTTCCCATTCACTCATCAAGGTTTCTCTTGAAGAGGGCCAGTGAGGTGCTCTGTTTGACATGTATGGGAAGTCTATTCCATAGCAAGGTCAGTCTCTGGGTTATGAACCTGTCCCTCCAGCACGTTCTGTTGATTGTGGTAATGAGATTGAGGTAATTGGAGAGTGTGGTGTGGAGGGATTGAGATTTCTTTAGATGTAGTATTTCTAACAGAGCTGGATCAGACATGGCTTTGTATGTCAAGCAGAGATCACCTCTAAGTAGGCGATATGAGACAGAGAATAGTTGGAGTTTTTTTGAGTCTGTCTATATAGGACAAGTGTTTAAAGCCTAGGATCCTCTTTGTGAGGTACTTTTGTGGCCTCTCTAGTTGTTGCAGGTGTCTAGTGCAGTACATGCCGAATGGGACATTGTACTCAATGATTGGCCTAATGAGGGAAGAGTAGAGGGAGACAATGACCTCTTTCTTCCTAATATACTCTTCTAACAACACAAAAATTGAACCAGTTTCAAACTGCAAGTTACTTGGCATCGCAATTGACAATAATATGAAATTTGATAAACAGCTGTCAACTACTATAAAGAAATTCCACATAAAACTAGGCTCACTATACAGATCAAAACCATACCTCACTGACTTTACTAGACAATCTATTGCTAGGATCCATTTACCATCTCCCCTCCTCTATGCCTCTGCCATCTTCACTAATTTAAAGAAAACTGATCTAGCAAGACTAGAAGCTTGTTATAACAAGCTTGCAATATTTGCTAGCAACTCCCCATATAGAACATATCATTGTAATGCCTTACAACATCTAAATTGGCTGGAACTGCCTAACCTCCTTACCATCACCCACCTTAAAACAGCCCACAGAATATCAATCTGAAAAGTGTCCATCTCTCCAAAATTTACTACAACCTCAATCCAATACAAGGCAACTTGGATTCTCTAACAAGCTTCTACTACAAGTCACAAGAGCTAACAACTTCTATGGTGATTCTCTCTGCTCCAATCATATCTGTAGGACATGGAATTTGACCACACAACATACACTAACTACAACTAACCTTCAACAATTTAAATCATTGCTTAAGTCCCACCTAAGAACTGGCTTTCCTCTTTCCTAAATCCTGGCTGACCATCGTCTCCCCCTACTCTACTCTCTAGAATGCATTCCTGTCAGCATACTCAAAGTGACAGGTAAACCTTTCATGTCCTACTTCTACACTGAACCATTAATACATACTCATCTATTCGTATATAAAACCCAAGTGGTTAGCTACAGTAAATGACATTTTTTTCTCAAATTGAGGTTTTGTTTCCTCTAAATATTATATTTTTTGTTAAAAATTGTTAACTATTATTATAGCTATATATGTTTTTCTTTTTCTTTGGCAATTGTAACTAATATTATAGTAAAATACTAATATTATAGCTAAATATGTTTTCTTATCAAATAAAATTGATTACACCACATTACCCCTGAGAGTACAGAAATTACTGATGGCACCATTTTTGCAGCAGCAAAAAAGTTCCCTTTTATGGGGAATACGTGTAAACTTCTCATATAATGACAACTTCCACAATATAATACAGACACATACTGCATTATTCATTATGAAAATAAATCATACATCCATATTCCTTTGCTAAATCAAATTTACTGCAACTTGGCAGCCTGATATATTATAATTGCCATGTAGGCCTATTTGTTGGTCTTACCATTACTGAGTTATATTAGTAAAACAATTTCTCCTTTTTTAGTACAGCTTTGGTACCCAAATCTAGATATTCAGTTATAAATTGTACTTAGGTTGTGCTTTAAGCTGCAGGTGAAGTGGAGACGGCTTGTTTAAATTCTGAATGACAAATTTTCAGTTCGCATGATTGTTTTTTTTCCCTTTCAATCTGAACAGAAAGGAAAGAACAAAGCTGTTGAAACATAATTTTCAGTAATCAGTAATGCATAAATATTGGTTTTAGCTTTTTTTAAAATATTTTTTTTATGTCATGAGAAAAAGGAAAATGCATGTTTGGTGTGAAAATCATCTAACAGCATTGTAATAGGGATGCTGTGAAATTATAAAACAAAGTAAAAACATTTGAAAGCAAGAGCATGGTTTGCATCTTAATACTACAATCATTAATTTCAACTCTTTTGGGACAGATTGTCCTTGTAGAAAATGTCCCTTTTGACAAGATGATGGCAGATTGGGAGGGAAGATGGTGGCAACTGAATGAATTTATTATTCAATCTCCATTTATCCTTTAGTTTATTTTCTCTAGATTTGTTGCTTTTCAATGTTTCAGTTAATGTCTCTCTAGATCTATTGCTCTTTAAATGTTATCAGTTATTATCTTGACATAAGCTTGTTTAATATGTATGACAAATGAACCATCACCTCATTCTGTTTTGAGGATGAATAACATTGAATCACAAGTATTCTGCTGCCTTTGTATGCTCTAGCAGGTGAGTGTTTTGATGTGCTGGTGGCACCTTTAGTGAACTACATGTATGCTATCCGGTCATCATTAACTTTAAATGCCATTGTCTACTCAGTTTTATTCGAATGATTTGCTTTTAAAGCTCATAGATAAGTAGTCATCTAGCTGCCTTTGCAAGCTTAGCCAGTTTCCCTTCATAGGTGAGAATCAAACTCTGTACTTTGTATCTGTGAGGTAAACACTTTAACCATTATGCCAACCCCCAACCCCAATAATCAGACAGTGATGAAAGGTAAGAATCAAACCATGTACCTTGTGACTCAAAGTAAATACCTTAACCATTATGCCAACCCTCAACCCTTGAATGACAGCAAGTTACTGAATTATTGTTGCCCTGATCTTGAGTTCCATTTTCTGATATTTAACAACTTATATTTTACACAAGTCAATTAGCTGTTGTGACTCATTTTAGGAAATGCTTCTGGACATGTATTTAGGTGATTATTGAGATGTAACATTTCATTTTCAACAGTTTGCTGCTATTCTTGTTGACAAGAGATGGCAATGAAATGTCATTGCTTATTTTATAATGTTTATAAGTGTTTTTATTTTGTTATAAACTGTCAATTCCTTAGCGTCTGATTATTACTAACTCCTGCCTATTTCCATTCTGCTGGTAAATGCTATGTGCTCCTTAAATTTCACAACAGCATTTCATTGGTGGAGTGAACATACTACATTCATTTTGGTGGTGCATGTTGAGGATTCTTGACTTTAATTTCTGCATTTCAGTGACAAAATGCCCATTGACACCACACCAAGATGATGGGATTATTTATTCACTGTCATTTACATAGCAGCACCTCTTTTTGTGACAGGACAGTCTATTTATGTGTTTCATTAGCTCATAACTGTTTATTTGACTACACATTTTAGCCTTCATATTTTATTTCAAATTGATCACTTGTGCTTTTTATTACATTTTTAGCTAGTTTTAATAAATATGTACATGTTAGAGATAAATTCACTAATAAGGATGATGATAAGGTTCATAGGTTCATAGGTTAGTACTAGGTTATCAGCTCTAGGGCCTATACAAGCCTAGCCATAACAATTCCCTGGCTATTTCTTCCCACACTATTTATTTCCTGGACCCCTGTCTAGCAGGGTGACTGACGTGATCCCCGGGGTGAATTTCCTTTCTCTCATCCAATCGTCAAGGTTCCTTTTGAAGAGGGCCAAAGAGGCGCTCGGCTTGACATGTATGGGCAGTCTATTCCAGAGTCTGGGGAGTCTCTAGGTCAGGCACCTATCCCTCCAGCTTTTTTTTGTTTATTGTGATGATAAGGTTTAGATCCCTGGAGTGTGTGGCTCTGAGGGATTGGGATTTCTTTAAGTGTAGCATGTGCAACGGCTCTGGGTTTGACATGGTCTTGTATATTAAGGATAGAGTGCACCTCTTTTCACTTTGAAGAACTCACATAAACTGCTCACAAATATAAGTTCTGATCATTATTTTTTTCACTCGTAAATCTCCCCCAACACACACACACACACACACACACACACACACACACACACACACACACACTCTCTCTCTCTCTCTCTCCAAACATATTCAAACTGCTTTAGCAAGCCAGCTGAATAACTGTATAACAGTAGCCAGTCAATTTTACATAATTATTGCCTCCCCATCCCCCAAAACATTTTAAATAGAGACATTTTTTTATATTTATTTAACATTTGCATACCGGAAAAGTCCTACTTGGAACAAAGCCAATTTTCAGCGGAGGCCCAGGGAGAAACACTCTAGATACATGTCTTTGTAACATGGGAGGAAACTGGAGCACCCAGCAGAAACCCACATGGATGCAGAGAGAACATGCAGATGCCACACAGAAGGTACCCGTGCCGAGAATCGAACTGGAGAACTGCTTGCTGTGAGGCAACAATGCAACACCTGGACCACTGTTTGACTGTGATCCAGTAAATAAATCTGACCATAGTAACATATTTCAGCTTGGTAAACACACACACACATATACATTATGTATATATATATATATATATATATATATATATATATATATAGTATATTCACAGACACGCACACACATGTATGATTACATTTCATTACCTCACCAATGAACTTTCATGGATGTAAAATACTTTTGACAAAGTTTGTTGCCAATCACTTTCATATAAACAAAAAACAAACAAAAAAAAAAACAGACAAAAAAATGTAATAAGGTGATTGCAAATGAAAGAAATACATTACATTTGCGATCACCTAAAATGACCGGAAACTTTGCTTTTACAATTAAATATACTAACTCTGCAGTTGCCCACCATTGTACAATCTCAAGCAATGACTTTTATTTTTTACTGAGAAAGAATAGCTCCTAAAATAATATTACAGTTGAACTGTTGCAATTTGACCATAATAAAATTCATAGTATCATAGGAGATTACTTGGCTATAGGCCCAAGGATGTTTACAAGCCTAGCCATGTTATACCCTTGTTCCGTTATAAACCAAGACATACAGTCTATATTTGCAATGCAAATTTAAGATCAACACCAGTAGAGAATCTAAAAATCAGCACCAGTTTCCCCTGTCCAAGAGGGGACATAGGTGAAACCCCTGAGATAAGCTTATGGTTTCCCATCCAAATGTCCAAGTTACACTAAAATGGGGTCATTGAGGAGCTCTATTTTATGTGAATTGGGAGTTTATTCCAGAGGAGTTACAACCTCTGTGAGACATAGCTGTCTCTCCAGCCTGTGCTGTTAATGTTGCAGGCAAGGTTAAGGTCCCTAGAGTGAGTGACTCTTGTCCTACTTGATTTGCGGATGTGCAGCATTTCCATTAATGCAGGGTTCACGACTGCTGTGTAGGCCAGACATAAGTCTCCTCTAAGCACTCTGTACGAGATAGAGTACAGTGACAGTGTCTTCACTCAGTCCATGTAGGTCATGTGTTATAGGCCCTAAATTTTCTTTGTGAGAAGCCTCTGAGGTCTCTCTAAGGTATATACAGAAGGGAGCATTGTACTCTATTATTGGTTTGATGGGGGCTGAATACAGTGGAGTGGGAGTTATAACCTCCTTAACTTTAGATGCTATGCCCTTACTTATGAGATGTGCAACGCAGAAGGCCTTCCTTACAACTGTGGACACATGGTGATCAAAGTTAATGTTGTTATCAACATGCGTTCCCAAATCTCTCACCACTGTGTTTGAACTTAGGATGGGTATTATTAATGTTGTAATTTGCAGAGACTTCTCCTTTGCTGAAGGGGATGATAATTCATTTTTTACATTGAGTTTAAGTCCATGGCTCTGGCACCAATCATTTATCTGTGTGAGCCCATTTTGTAGAATGTTGACATTGTTGGGGGGTTTCTATGATTGCACCCAGTTTGCAGTTGTCAGCCAACTTTGTAAGCTACAGGCTATCTATTTTTGCCTGGATTTCTGAGAAATAGATTTCGAACAGTAGGGGGCCCAGCACAGAAACTTGTGGAACACCACTGATAACAGGTCTACTGGTTGAGGTGGAATGTCCAGTTTTGATTGTATGTGTTCTGTCGGTGAGCCAATTAGCTACCCATCTACTGACATATGGGTCAATCCCCAGCTGGGTGACTTTCTCAATGATCCCTAAGTGGGGAGACCACTGCAAACACAGATGAAATTAACTCAGAATTGCTGCATGCAGTTAATGTGTGCACAATCGAATCCACTGCAGCCACAAGTGTGTGTATGTATGTATGTATGTGTGTGTGTGTGTATATATATATATATATATATATATATATTTAAATGTGTATATATATATATATATATATATATATATATATATATATATATATATATGTATACATATATACATTCACTGCTTTTACCAAGCCATTTCAAGAATGAAGTGCAATCACAATCTGTTTCTATACCTCCAAACATCTAATACCTCTAATGCTTAGCTGTGATGTAATGAAAGGCATCCTGGCCACAGTAATTTATTTCAGCATGTTTCAGATAGGCACATCAGTCATGAAAAGCAAAAATGACAACAGGCTGTGACATGCATACTGCCTCCCTGTCTCCAGCTCCCCCAAAACGGACACTTTTTGACTGGATACACCTCTGATGTTTGACTGCGATGAAGTGGGTGAAATAATGTGCTAAAGACCACAGTAAATTATTTCAGTTTACTGTTCAAAGACAGGCCGCTCCTTCCTCACAACTCATGCAGATGAATTCTTAGTTGTGATCAAGTAAATGTAATGTTGCTTGCCTCACATGCAACCTTCCCCATGCCCTTGAAGGCTAACTACTCTCCAATGGTGCAATCTTTTAATATTTCACTGCAATCAAGTGAAATAAATAATGTGTATACTAGGGATGTATTTCATGGAGTCTTTAATGCACAGTCCATTGCCTCCTCCTTAAAAAGTCATACAGAAAATCACTCAACTGTGATTAAATAAATATAATGTCCCTTGCTTTCACAATCAGCTTGCCTTAACTCTTCTAAAATAACTACTTTCAGATTCTGCACAAATTTGATTTTTATGTACATTTTATTTAAATTGTCTGCCAACCATCAAGTCCTCCTATGACCCAAGTGGATTATTTTCTTCTATTTGGGTAACAACTAGTCTCAGGGGGCCATAATATAGGAAGTCACCAGGGCTTCCTCTTTAGCTCTAAACCCTGGTCCACATGGCAACTGCTAGGTTCATATAACAGTAGAGGCTTTCCAAAATGTATACTGCCAGTCTTGCCTGACTTCTGCTGCAGCTTGCTGTGCTTGGAGTGCACACCCACATCATGACAGAAATGTTATTGGCAGACTATCTGCACCAATTTACCTCTGTGGAACATCAGAATAGTAGTGAGCCAAGCTATCTCCCTCCACAAAGGATGGGTAAGCTCATGTCAGTTGCCCACCCCTAAACTCTCCCTTTGTCTCCTCCAGCTTTTGCATCCCTAATCAATCCATGGTCATCCAAATCACAATTAGGCTTCACCCCCCCCCCCGTACCATAGCACCACTATAAATCTTCAGTCACTGACTGGGATCAGGTAAAAAAAGACAATCTCAAGCAATTACTTTTTTACTGTAATTTTGTAACTGTCCTCTATGTTGACATTTATCCTATCTCCAAACTTCCAAGTGCCAAAATAACAGCTTTCTGTCTGTGCATACCTCGTTTGTTTGAATATTATCAAATAAAAGAGATAATTACAATGCAATGCATTTCAGCTTGTATCTGACACACAGGTGCTACCACTCACTGATAAGCCATAAAACATAATAATTTAACTGTAGATGATAAAGTATTCTTTGCTTTCATAAGCAGCCTGTTTCTCAGTCATCAACTCCAAATAGTAACCTGCTGACTGTGCAAACTTTGGATATTTGAATGTGATCAAGAGAAAAAAATCTTTGTCTCAAAGAAGCATTGACCTTCCCTAACAAACCATACTGATGTTTTTTTAACTGTGATGAAATAATTTTGCCCCTTGCTTTTAGACAGTCTACTGTCCAACTCATCCTGCTGAACAACCACTTTCTGACTGTATACACCTCAGACTGAGATTAATTATTGAATCCCCAGCAGGATTAACATTTCTTGATTGCTACTGAACCTTCAACACCTCAATCACTGTTATACACACATGCACAAAATATCATTCCTGTGGAAAGTTGCTAACATTGCCCACAGATGATATGTGGTATCTAGTCATTATTATTATTATTCCTTAATGAATCTGCAAAAGAAAACCATCACTGAAATTTCAAGCAAGTACTCCCAATGTTGATCACTAGTGGAAAAAATAGTGATCACTAGGTAAAAATTGATAGTGTTTGCTTGAGCTTGTCTCATACAGTGAAAGGCAGTGGATTTTTTTTTCAAATAATGTTATTAAATAATTATTAAAATGAACAGACATTTCCATGAAATTATTACATTTTTTCTTTAAAGTTAAAAAACAAGAAAATAAAAAAAACCTTCTAATATATAAACCAGTGTAACTAAGCTATGCACAAAGACGTTCATCATGCAAAATTTTTTTTCTTAATATAGCTGTAGGATTAATAAAAATCATCTGTTTACATAAATTAATAAACTATTTTTCTAGAAGTTCATAGATGATATTCCATGAATTATATAATGTAGTATTCCTAGATGATCTAAATTTAATAGTTAACATTTCCAAATTACACATTTCAAGGAGTATATTTTTAAATTCCAAAAATGTAGGTGCTGTACTAGATTTCCAATTCTTAGTGATTGTTTTTCTAGCTATAGATAGTATAGACCAAACCAAAGGGTACTTATTCTCTTTTACACAATCAGGAACAGGAGTATTAAATAAAACAAGTGATTTAGATATAAAAAAATTATCAGTAAAATTGTTTGCAACAAATTATTGATATCATCCCAAAATATTCTTAAATATATGCAATTATAAAACATATGAGACCAGCCAGCATTCAATTCAATATTACATCTCCAACATGTTATATTCTTTTTAGAAAATATACTTATATTATGAGGAGTGATAAATGATCTATTTAAAAATCTCCATGTGAATAATTTCCATTTTAAAGAAGAAGTAGTCATACTTGCTGATTGTAAAATATTCAATTTGTCTTTCTCAGAAGGGGGATTATTATTAATTAAAGAAAAATATTTCCAATAATTATCTGAATGTGTATCTAAATCACATTTAATTGCCCTATAAATGTTTGATAACTTGTTGTTAGCAGGAGATTTATGCAAAACTGATAAAATAATATATTGTTTTAGCTTGGGAATTTTTTCCTAATCATAGGAGACATAGAATCCAATTTATTGAATACATATCGTCTAGCTTCTTGAAGCTCTAACCATAAACAAGTATCAAGTTTATACTCTTCCAAGAGTAAACTATTGGATTTTATCTCATTATTTATCATCATTTGGTGCCAAAATATGAAATGCTTTTGCTGAAATATAGACATTTTTGTATAATCTGAAGAGAAAATAGATCTGTGTGTAGGCTATAGGGAAGAGTTACAAAAGCCAATCCTTATAGATATTATATTTAAGTATATAATTTTTAAATGATTTTAAAAGAAAAATTATATACTTAGAGTTAAAACTCAGAGAAGAAAATTCAGAAATATAATCTTTTAACATCCAAATAAATGGATTATTAATTATATTTAGCTTATAGGAACTGTTTATATCTTTGGTATTTTATGGCAATACCTCTATAAACTCTTTCCACTTAGCAGTGTATTCCACATCAATGAGATGAGAGATTGTATTGGATACTGATGAAATTGAATACATTTCTAAATTTGGTAAGGCTATACCCCCATTATTCCAATTATACATATGGTATGTTAATGCAATCCTTGGCTTATTTGGTAACCACAAAAATTTCTGAATCATTGAATTAAATTTTTTAATTATTTGGTAAGAAGGAGGTATAGATAAAGATTGAATTATATATAAGATTTTGGGGAGAAGGATCATCTTTATTATTAAAAGTTTATCGTCCATAGAAAATGGCAATTTGTTCCATTTATTTATTACATTTTCTATCTGTAATAGACTTTTATTATAATTTATTTGAATGGTATCTTTAATATTGTTAGTAATAATTATACCTAAATATGCTATTTGTTGAGACCGAGCTATTTATTCATTATATTCATCAGGTATATTGTATTTTTTGAACCTGTTAAAATAATTTGTGTTTTATTATTATTAAAAGTAAGGCCGGAATTTTTTTGAAAATATTCCATGTTTTTAAAAAGTTTTTGTATAGATTCCCTTCTACTCCCAAGAGTAATCAATATGTCATCTGCAAACATTTGTATTGTAGATGATATAGTGGGGTTTAATTTGTATCCTTCAATATCTGTATCATGTCTTATTAAATTTGCCCATGGTTCCATAACGAATGAAAATAAAAGAGGGGATAAAGGACACCCTTGCTTAGTACCTTTTACTATTGGTATATTTTGAGATATACTAGTACCAATTTTAACATAAGCTTGGCTACCTTCATATAACAGAGTGATAAGATTGATAAAATTATTGGAGAAATTTAATTCCTTTATTAGAGTGAACAGATATTCCCATGTAACTGAGTCGAAAGCACAACTTATATCTAAACTAACTAGGGTTAAATTTATTTTAAGATTTTTCACCGAATCAATTAAAGTTAATATTCTTTTAATGTTATCATATGACGTTCTCTTTATTATAAACCCCGTTTGATCACTATCAACTAATTTGGGTAAAAGTGTTTTAAGCCTTTCTGCATAAATGGACAAAAATAATTTGTAATCAGTGTTTAATAGGGAGATGGGTCTATAGGAGTTACACTTAGAGGGATCTTTGTTAAATTTTAAAATAGGAGAAATAAAAGTGTATTTCCAAGAAGGTGGAATTATGTTTTTGTCCTGAACAAGATTAAATACTTTATAAAGCAATTTTAGAGCATCTATAGGTAGTAATTTGTAAATTTCAGGAATGATGCCGTCATTACCTGGTGCTTTATTTTGCTTTAATTTGGTAATGTGAGTTTGAAATTCTTTGAAATATTTTTTTTATCAATAGAAATCACTTGTTCCTCTGAAAGTCCTGTTTTAGTGTATTTATTAATAAATGTTTTTATTTCCTCTTTAGAGTTAATTTCAGTAGTTGATTGGTTGATGTTTATAAAAAAATCTCTAACTTCAGTTAATATATTATGAATTTCCGATACAATTTTTCCTTTTTTAGGGGAGAATATTTCATTAATATGATTAAATCTATTTCATTTTTTTCATTTTATTAGCAAGAATTTTTAAGGATTTAGGGTTAGAAGAGAAATTTATAAACTTGAATTTTTCTTTATTGATCATAGTTTGATGTTTTAATATTTCTAGATATTTATTATTTAACATATTTATTTCTTTTATTTTATCTGATATATCTTTATCACCCATATTACTAAGTTTTAAAGTGTCTAATTTACATTGTATATCTTGCAGCTCTTTATCCCAAGCTTTCTTTTTTTTGTTGTACCAATTCAATATCCTACAATATAGATAAGCTTTTAGGGCATCCCATATGTAAATTTCTGATATATCATTAGTATTGTTAAGTTCTAAAAATTCTGTACTTCTGTAGAAATGAAATCATTAAAATATTTTAATTTTGTGATATAAGCTGGGATCCTTTTTATATGAATATTAACATTTGGATTGACTGCCACTTCAAAAATTATAGAATTATGATCTGATAAAGGACATGAAATCACTGCTGATTTGTTTAGGGAATCTGTTAAATTATTAGAAATAAAAACTCTATCTATCCTCGAGTATGAGTTATGTCTATGAGAAAAAAAGGTGTAAAACAAAGAAGTAGTATCTGCAAAATAATTTAGATCTTTCAAAAAATAAGTATCTGAAAAGTCTTTTAATAATTTAGATGATGTAGATATTCTTCTCTTCCCATTAGTACTAGAGTATTTGTAATCTAGAATACAATTGAAATATCCTGCCAACATAATGTTCCCTTTAGAGAATAGTACAATTTGATCTAGGTGTTGTTTGACTGTGTTTATCCCTATCCCTGGGATCCAATATATGTTAATCAATGTGAAAATTTTACTGTTTATTTCTATGATGACTGCACAAAACATTCTTTTATTATCCTTATATGTATCTATTATTTTAGGAAAAGGCATTATGCTGTTCCATAGGATAGCTACTCCTCTCTTTTTCTTAGTATGCTCAGAACTTACTAAAATCTTATATGTTTCAGATTCAAGTCTGAATATATCATCTGTTATTAAGTGAGTTTCTTGTAAAAATACTAACTGGGATTTATGTAACTTAAGATATCTAGTTAAATTCCTCCTTTTATTAGGATTATTTAAACCATTAATGTTAACTGATATACCTTTTAGTGTAGTCATTGAAAATTAAATGATGTAAATATAAACATACTGATCTAAGAAATACACAAGAATATATCTAATAGGAATACTATTATGATCATTAGAACAAACATAGTGTAAGATTATCATATTCTTAAAATTAAGGTTGTTTCCTACTACATAAGATATGAACATCTGAAAAGTTATTAGAAAATATTTATAACATAAACATGAAACAAAATAACCAACCTGAACCACTCTGGAGTTTAAAACTCCTAACTCAAATGACATCAGTCATTCAAATCGACCTCCTATCAAAAGCAGCATCCAATCAGCACCTGCCTAAATGTCTATAGTCATAACTATAAAAATAAGGTTTCTCATCAATATCATAAACAATTTTTTGTATGAACCAAATATATAGATATAATGTTGTGTCAATTAGTAAATTGATGACAGCTACATCTTAGGAATAAAGTACAGTATTTTCTTACATTAGTTAGTAGGTTATTAAGAACTACTATGATCTATTAGTTCACTCTTCTGTTTTAAAGTAATTACCTTTGATACGAACCTTAAAAAGAGACTATGGCATTCTTTTATTACCAAAATATGGCTAATAAAGGCTGAAGTATGATATATATAGTACTGCCATAGGTGATCAGCTAAATGGAACAAAGTTGTAAATGAATCACCTAAGGGCCTTCAATAACCACTAACATTGGCAGCTAATAAAAGTGATTTTACTAACAATCAACTAACATACTGATTGTTCTGAAAGAAATGAACACTGCATTTCTTTGCCAAAAACCAAATATAGTGATTACTCATCAATAAGTAAAACCAACAACATCCTGCTAGTTTTCTTATAACCAAACACCTCTGTGCAGTCTCTCATAGAAGAGTGACTAATAAACCTTAAAAGTCTGATCTTCCATTCATTGCATTAATTTGAGTTACCTCAAAGGGTCCATCACCATACTGAAAACTAGTGAAAAGGTCATATTAGTTCAAAGAAGCAAGGTGCTTAAATACCTCCTGTATACTATATAAAAGCCTTATTTAAATATAATGAGCTTTTTATTATTCAATTATAGCTTATACTATCTTTGAATTTTGAAAAGTTATTTCATTAACAAAACAAAAGAACATTTTACATTTTCTAATGATAAACAGATCTAACTATTTTTAATGCACCTGTCCTTGCAATATTATTGCTGCCTATGTAGTACATCCCTATCAGCCTATTACACAAATGCATTCATAGAAATAACTGAGATAACCTATTATATACATCTATACATTTAACATTTTGTTAAATGCTTCATGAATATTTTCTCAGCAAGTCAATAGTTATAAAAAATGTACATGTAACACAAGTATATAAACAGCTTGTAGCGTTATTAAATCTTCCAAAAATGCACAAACCACAACTAGTATTTCTCATCAAGATATCAGCACCCTTGTCATACATAAAGCAAATATTTTATGAGAATACTATTCATATATACATACATAAGGCTCAAGAATACCTATGATGATCAGAAAAAGTATTTAGGCTACATGCGTAGTATAATCCCTATTTATTTAAGAGATTATTGCATATAATGTCTTACAATAAGTTGAAAGTAGTAATCTAGTTATATCTTCTTTCCGTATGCTGTATGAGGAAACAAATTCGATTCAGTAGCTTCCCAATGAGGATCAGAAGATCAATTTACTTCCAATGCCTTCATGATGACGTTTTAAGAAAGCTCCGAGCTTTCCAGCCACGATGGATACCACAGTCTCAAGCTCATCATGAAGATAAAGTTTTCAAAGTTCTGGCGGGAAATAGTAAGTAAAATATTACTTAACTACATATAAGGCAATGTCTTGAGACTCCCTCTATACCGAGAGAGATGAGAAAAAAAAAACTTGCATACACAACACAAAGCAATGACAGCTATCAAGCAAAGCTTCACCACACTATCAACCAGACTCTCTGGTTAATCTCCGACCAAAGCACACAGGCACCAAAACATACAATTAACACAAACAATACCACACATGTCTCTACAATGCTACAGCACCAAACCAGAGCCTCCAAATAAACACACCAACAATTCAGAAATGACAACAAAGTCATACCATTACTCCAGCCACACTGCCACTCACATCCCGGGTCAGAAGTACCAGCACTAGCACAGCAATTCTGCAACTATACATCAGGCCATCATACAAGATTCCTTTATCAAACAATTAACCATAAATCAGCTAAATACAAATACAGCAATTATAACTAAATACAAGTTTTCCAACCACTATAGGAACTAAAATCAAGATAAACAAATATGCCCCCTAATGATAAGCACCACTACAAGACATCTGGAAGCATAGATATCCTAAACAGGAGAATCACTGCATCCATGGGAATCAAACCAATAAACATTAAGATAATTAATCTTAAACAAATAGTACAAATGAAAAAAAAATCCCAACAAATGACTATTCTACAAAACAAAATAGACAACTATTTAGTTAACCAATTTACTTTATATTAAATATAATACCAAAAGCTCACCTGGATGTTCGGTTTCATTTCCCCAACTGAGTGAATCAAGTGCAAATATGTACTTGTTATGATTCATCTTTTGATTTTTTTTTTTAGGGTCAAATGTTTTCCAAGTGTTGTTCTCAGCATTTCTTTTAAGACTAGGACTGGCCCACTCCATTTCATCTACTTTTTCCAGTATGTTATTAGATTTTATATAAGTTATTGCATTGTCTAGGTCATCAAAAATTTTAAAACCATCTTGATAAAATATTTTCAGTCTTGCAGGAAAAAGCAAATGGGTTTTTATTTTATTCTTTTTTAGTTCTCTGACTAAAGGCAAGAAAAGTTTCCTTTTTGATAATACTGAAGAAGAAGAATAGTCATTATCAAAGTGTATAATATTGTCCTTCAGTTTGATTGGGGATTTTGCCCATGCAGTCTTTAGTACCACACTCGGTCAGGACATTGTCTTCTTCTACCACCCTCTACCACCAGAAAATAGAGACTATCCCCTCCACGACCCTGTGTCTTTGCCTGGGTTGTATCCCTCTAATTTCACTATTAGGGTGTTCCCCACAGAATACCCTTGGACTCGGTCAGGACATTGTCTTCTTCTACCACCCTCTACCACCAGAAAATAGAGACTATCCCCTCCACGACCCTGTGTCTTTGCCTGGGTTGTATCCCTCTAATTTCACTATTAGGGTGTTCCCCACAGAATACCCTTGGACTCGGTCAGGACATTGTCTTCTTCTACCACCCTCTACCACCAGAAAATAGAGACTATCCCCTCCACGACCCTGTGTCTTTGCCTGGGTTGTATCCCTCTAATTTCACTATTAGGGTGTTCCCCACAGAATACCCTTGGACTCGGTCAGGACATTGTCTTCATCTACCACCCTCTACCACCAGAAAATAGAGACTATCCCCTCCACGACCCTGTGTCTTTGCCTGGGTTGTATCCCTCTAATTTCACTATTAGGGTGTTCCCCACAGAATACCCTTGGACTCGGTCAGGACATTGTCTTCTTCTACCACCCTCTACCACCAGAAAATAGAGACTATCCCCTCCATGACCCTGTGTCTTTGCCTGGGTTGTATCCCTCTAATTTCACTATTAGGGTGTTCCCCACAGAATACCCTTGGACTCGGTCAGGACATTGTCTTCTTCTACCACCCTCTACCACCAGAAAATAGAGAGTATGTCTACCTAGTCATGCTATATTACGTTTTAACTAAATGTTCCTGCTAAACTTTCAGACTGCCACTAGCTAAGCAGCCAGCAGCTACCCCTCCTTACTCCTTCATTTCCCCTCACAGTCTCCTCAGATGGCCACATAGGCTATCCTCTCTCCCCCTTCTAGTACAGCTCCACGCCTGGTAGCTCCCTTGTTTGCTTACTGCACTACTACTTTGTCCACTAGATGTTATACTTTTCTCATCCCTATTTGGGATATTAGTACTGACTTCTGCCTTACACTTTTATTCTCCCCTCCTTATACTAATCCTTTTCCTCCTTTACCTCTCTGTCTCATCCTCTCCCCCGAGGATACTTTCTCTTGCCTGATTCCCTTTCCTCCCCTGATACTTTTTCCACTCTCCTCTGGTCTACTTTGTGTTTTGCTCACACCCTTTCTCCTTGGGCTCCCTACTTGCTTCTCCTGTCTCCTTTGAGCCCAGGTCTGTACTCCTGTTTTACCCTTTTTCACATACTATTGTATTTACTAGGCCCCAATATCTGTATGCTTTATTACCCTTAGATATTACTCCTGTTCCACATCCTACCCACTTAGCCTCTTATCTCCTTCCCTAGCCTATTGTTCTCTTTACTGAACCTATTACTATTCTATCCCTTTTCAGCCAGATCTCTGCACCCCCCTTCCTTTCCGGTCTATACCTGCCTCCCTGCTATCTTCCCTCCCCCTCCCCCTTCTATTAATCTTCCTACTGCAACCTTATTATCCTATCCTTTCTTCAGCCAGGTTTCTTCACTCCCCTCCCTTTCCGGTCTATACCTACCCCTACTATCTCCGCCTCCTCCTCCCTAGGGACTTCCTGTGGAAGTTTTTAAAGACTGCCCATGTCCCAAAGGCGCCATCTTTAAATCTGCCCTCCTCACTGCTGCTGAGTCTGCTTGGCTGTGTGCGACAGCTCTGAAGTAAGTTTTAAGCTGTATATTGCACTCCAGTTTTCAGGAATTGTATTGTAACATTTCTAGAAGTCGGTGTTTAACTGCTGTTTATGTTAAATGTGTTTAGCTTGTGCCATATTGCTGTAGTAACCTGCTATCTACCTATAACACTCCAACTCAGGTGAAACTGATGATTATATGCTATTCCAGCTTATGTTCAGGTTAACGCGACTGTGTTTAGTATAGCCTTAGTTGAAGGACCGCTCTTTACTGTCTGGATTTGTGCTATAGCGTGTGTACTTTTTCTAGTGTAGGACTGCTCTTTTACTGTCTGGATTTGTGCTAAAGTGTGTGTACTCTTTCTAGTGTAAGTGCGAATGTGTTTAGCACTTGGGTGGTACTGAATACATGGGATGGCTCTAGTACTGTTGTGTTCAGGTTGGTGGGAGTTGCGTTGATGCAGCCTCTGATATAAGACTACTCATCTACCTCTGATACTGATAGAACAGCGTGTTTACTATTACTAATCCAAACGTGAATGCGTTCAGCCTTAAGGTGGCACTAAATTGGTAGGATTGCAATAATATTGTTGGTGGACAGATTAACGCGAATGCGTTTGGTATAGTCTTTCTTGTAATGCTACTCCGCTACTGTCTGCATTGATTCTGTAGCACGTGGATCTTTGCTCAGCTATACGCGAATGCGTTTAGCTTTCAGGTAGCGCTACATAAGTGGGACCCCTCTGATACTGATGCCGATACTGCTTAAGCTGGTATAGGAACCCTTTACATCTCACGCAAATGCTGATTTTGTATACTGTGCTGTTCCAACCTATGAGTACTTAGGGGCTGTGCAAACGTGAATAATTTTAGATAGTTTGGCTAGCTTTTAAAGTGACTGCTCTTGACTTTGTTGCTAACTTAGAAGTGAATGCGTTTAGTTATTAGGTTTGCCTTACATTGGGACTGCTCCTATCCTAGTCCTCACACCTATTGCTTTCACATATCATATTTCTGTATACGCAATAGCGTTCCGTGTTATGACTTGCTATTTACACCATCTACACCTCCTAAAGAGACTGGAAAGTGTTTCAATTGAATTGTTTATGTTAACGTGAATGCGTTCACTGCATTACTCTGGTGTGTGTGGTGATTTGCTGTAACACTAGGCTCTATATATTATTAGCTATACAGTTATTTATTTGAAATGTACTTTTCACCATTAATATGTACATCCTAAAGAGTTATATCAACTATGTGTAACGTTGCTTTGCTTACCAGTTGCATAACCTGTCTTTTATTGCATTTTGACTCTGAATTGTAACCCTGTATGTTAATATTGTACTCTAACATTATCTTTTTGTCCTCTCTCCCTCCTCTAACAGCTATCCCTCCACGACCCTGTGTCTTTGCCTGGGTTGTATCCTCTAATTTCACTATTAGGGTGTTCCCCACAGAATACCCTTGGACTCGGTCAGGACATTGTCTTCTTCTACCACCCTCTACCACCAGAAAATAGAGAGTATGTCTACCTAGTCATGCTATATTACGTTTTAACTAAATGTTCCTGCTAAACTTTCAGACTGCCACTAGCTAAGCAGCCAGCAGCTACCCCTCCTTACTCCTTCATTTCCCCTCACAGTCTCCTCAGATGGCCACATAGGCTATCCTCTCTCCCCCTTCTAGTACAGCTCCACCTGGTAGCTCCCTTGTTTGCTTACTGCACTACTACTTTGTCCACTAGATGTTATACTTTTCTCATCCCTATTTGGGATATTAGTACTGACTTCTGCCTTACACTTTTATTCTCCCCTCCTTATACTAATCCTTTTCCTCCTTTACCTCTCTGTCTCATCCTCTCCCCGAGGATACTTTCTCTTGCCTGATTCCCCTTCCTTCCCTGATACTTTTCCACTCTCCTCTGGTCTACTTTGTGTGCCCGCTCCGCCCACCCTACCCCCATATCCCACCCACCCCAGGGTCCTACATTTATATTTCTACAAGCCACACCTCCTACTACTGCTATCCTATCCAATTCACAGTCTCACAGATTGTGTAACTTCCTTCACTTAGTCACACCTACATACCACTTTAACCAACCCACCACTATCTCACTAAAGTCCTATACCATTACAGCCCCTTCCACTCTACCCCTACTCCCACCACACACCCTCTACAACATATCAGGAAACCCTACTTCACATACAACTATCTTATCATGTCTACAACTATCCTCCACTCACAACTTAAACTACCTATCACCTTCTTACTATTATTCCTTCTCATTACTACCTACTTCTTAACCTCCTATGAACACTCCTTAACTATTTCTCTCTCACTTCCCTCAAAACATACTAGTACACCTACAACATACCTACCTTCATCCTATTTACCTACCTCATCACAAACCATATATCTACTTCCCAAATACCATAGACTATTTCATTGTAAACTACTAAAAACTAAATCAAAGAAAGTATTTGACACATCTCTAAAACACATATCCAAAAACTATGGTCTACTACTCCATCTACTTCAGGACGGTGACATACACCCCAATCCAGGCCCTCAACCTACAACTACTGAAACACACAGTCACCATATAAAAGCTCTCCTTCCTCCATCAACTATAACTACAAACATACTATCCTTGGCCCACCTAAATATACGCAGTATCTGTAATAAAGTTAGTCAAATACACGCCCTACTAGAAGTACACAACTTTGACATTCTATGCTTATCAGAAACCTGGCTAAAACCATCTATTAAAGATATTGAAATTACCCCACCTGGATATAACATTGTTAGACTTGATCGCACCTCCAAGAAAGGAGGTGGAGTAGCTATCCTATATAAATCTAACCTGAAGCTTACTCTTCTTGACCTTGCTCTTACCCAAAACAATAATGTCGAAATAATCTGCTCTAGAGTTCAAATTAATACTACTAAATCAATAAACATCATTTGTGCTTATCTGCCTCCAGGAAATAATATCCCCACATTAGAACAACTTCTTGAACAACTCTCAAATTACCTACCCAAGAAACACTACTTCTTGGAGACTTTAACATTGACTGGAAATCTTGTAACAATGCTAACCCTACTTCCCATTTAAACCTTTTTGGTTTCAAACAACTAATTGATAGTGCCACTAGAATAAATAAAACAAGCAAAAAAGAAACCACCTTAGACTGAGTTCTTACAAACTCCCCCTCACAAAGCTACAAAACTGGCATCCTTCCTGATGACCTTAGCGATCACTCCCTCACATATGTCATTAGAGCTAAAACTCATCAAAACTTACCTACTTCACATAGAACACTATATTCAAAGAAACAATTTAATCCCCAAAGATTTCAAACAGAACTCTCACAATACAATTGGACCCTCTAAAGCACCTCTCTCTCAACAAAGCCATAGAATATTTCAACTCAGCATTCCTTACAATCCTAAACCACCATGCCCCAAGTCGTACCATTAGAATAAAGACCAGAACAGCACCCTGGCTTACCTCTAATACTAAACAAAAGATCAGGCTTAAAAATAAATCTTGGAAGAAATGGCGCTCCTCTAGAAACCCAACAGACTATCAAACCTTTAGAGAGCTGAGAAACAAAACCAAAAATGCTATTATTTCAGACAAAAAGAACTACTATGTAGAACTTCAGCAATCCACAAAAAAAGAACCAAAAAGGTTCTGGTCTACTATCAATCATTTACTTACCCCAGGTAAAATAGTAACACCTAACCCACAGAATCTAGACCCTGATGATCCCTCTTTAATAGCCAATAACTTCAATAGCTTCTTTACTACTTCCATACAAACACTAGCAAGCCATTTATCCCCTGATGCTTCCCAACTGATCTTAAGTAACACCAACAACGTCATTCCTTCCCTTCAACTTCAACCCATACCCACCTCCTACATACAATCTCTCTTACAAAAACTTAAACCCACTACCCCCTCAGCAGATAAGCTTCCTGCTGAATTCCTTCAGGTAGCAGCAAAAGCTATAGCCTACCCTGTTTCGATCCTAATAAACAGATCCATAAAAGAAAGTGATTTTCCAGCAATCTGGAAGATATCACACATCATACCCTTACATAAAGGAGGCAAATCCACTGACCTCTCTAACTACCGCCCAATAGCACTATTATCTCCACTAGCTAAAATCATGGAAAAATGTATACACAAACAACTACTTAACCATCTCCTTCAAAATAACCTACTAGCAAACACTCAACATGGATTTAGACCCTCACATAGTACGACCACTGCACTACTTTCCTTTACTAACACAATAAACTGTAACCGTAATAATAACAAACTAACTGCTTCTCTTTTCCTAGACCTGTCAAAAGCCTTCGACATGGTCAACCATAAACTTCTCCTACACATACTAAACTCACTTGCCTTGGATTTTTCCTCCTTAACGTGGTTCTCATCCTACCTTGAAAACCGACAACAAGCAGTACTCTGGAAAAATTCTCTATCTGCTCTACTACCTATCTCCTTAGGAGTACCTCAAGGATCAATATTAGGCCCACTCTTATTCTCTATCTTTATTAATGATCTTCAATCATCTATCCATAACACTACCTGCATACAATATGCAGATGATTCTACCATCATCTGTACAGCTCCCACCCAATCTGAACTCCAGTCACTCACACAATCTACCTTTTCAACCGTTGAACAATGGTTCTCAAAAGATGTCTCCTTCTCAACTCCAAGAAAACAAAACTATTACTATTCTCACCTACCCACAAATCTCCTCAACTAAATTTTACTATTACTGCAGCTGACAATTCTCTTATCTCCCCAGACTCTACTACCAAACTGCTTGGTGTTACTATTGATAATAATCTTAACTATGATTGTCATATCAATAACACTATAAAAGCAGTAAATAAAAAGATAGGTTCACTGTACAGAATAAAACCCTTCCTTACTCCAGAAGCACGGACCACCTTAGCTCAATCACATCTTATCTCCACCCTACTGTATGCTTCCTCTATTTACACCAATCTCTAAAGGTAACCTGAAAAACTAACTACATCCTACCATAATATAGCCCGTTTTGCCACAGCATCCCAGTACAGAACTCACCACTGTAATAACTTAAAACAATTACAATGGTTAGAACTACCTAACAAGCTTATCTATCAACAACTCTTAATTACACACAACATTCTTTATCAACCAGCAAAACACCAGCTCTCAGTAACCTCCTTACTCCCTACAAAAACTTGAAACAGTTATGATCTGCGAAAAGATACAAATCATCACAACTAGAATTACAAATTCAGCAGGTAACTGTCTATTTTCAAACTCCATAGGGAAAATATGGAATAACCTTCCCCCACACATTACCTCACTAGACTCCTTTCAACTTTTCAAAAAACAACTTCTATTACATCTTAACAACTTCTGGCTCTGCTCCTGTACCAATCCAGACTAAATTACTTCTTCGCTCTTCAGCCATACCTCCCTACGTAAAAATCACTATCTTTCCCTGCTATTTCAAATGACTAAATTACTGTACTGTTCTAAAAAAAAAAAAAAAAAAAAAAAATATGAATATATAGCTTAGGCTATTTGTTTTTTACCTGTTTTTTTTCGCTGTATTTTCTACTACACTAAAATGTATGCATTGTTGCTTAAATGTTTAACCTTGTTTTAATTGTGGAGCTTTTCTCCCCGGGCCTCCACTGAAAATGGAAATTATCCAGCTGGACTAGCCCGGTCAACAAATGTAAAATAAATAAATAAAAATAAATAAAATAAATAAAATTTCCTTATCATGGGCTGATAGGAACTTTACAATAACAGATTTAGTATAATTACTCTTGGTGTTTTTAGATGTCACCATTGATCTATGGGCTCTTTCAATACCATATGAAAGAGCCTCCGGCAGTTCAAGTACTTCAGGCAACCAGGAAGATAAAACTTTTTCCATATTATTTCCCTCTATGTTATCCAGTAAGCCAAAAATTCTCACATTATTCCTACGGGACCTGTTCTCAAGGTCATCAACCTTTGTCTGAAGAAGAGAATTTTGCTTTAACAGGAACTCAACATTATGTTCACTCTCCTGAATTCTGTTATCCATATCACTTAATGCAGTTTCCATTCCTGAAATCTGCTTCCTTTGTTTCAATAAATCTTCATGTAGAATGTCCATTTGGTGAGAACACTTTTCTTTGAAATTGCCATTTTTTATATCCATTTTGTCTATTTTGACACTTAGTTCTTGAATAGTAGTTAGTAATGACTGTAGTTCTTTTTTGATAGTTGTCTCTTGATGAGAAGATTTAGTGAAGCTCATCCTGTTCTTTTACTGTAATACTTCCAAGTGTAACTTTGACAGGAAAACTTAAAATCTACTTGAAATTTTTTATATACTACCCTAATATATATTTTAAAGAATTGATTAAAATAAAATAAAAACTATTATTAGGGAAGTTTATATCAATATTTCCTGTCAATAAAGTTATGTAAAGGCAGAGCTGATAAGAAAAGCTGCTACTCTGTGCTCATCTTGGCCACGCCCCTAAAGGCAGTGGATTTTTCAGCCAGGGCTTGTTGCTATGTAAGTGGAGAGGGAAGTAAAATGACATGCTAAAAAGTACAACAATGTTTCAATTTCAGGTTGAATTTTCTTCATTTTTAACTTGAGGGCAATTATTTCATTAATTAATTGAATTGAAGATATAACTGCATATACAGTGTTAATGGTGGATTTTTTATATTAGAATTACATATTTTACAAATTTAAATCAAACAAAAATATGGAAAATTCAATAATCACAACACTATTTTTTCTGAGCTTCTCATTTCAGCACCCACAGTAAAGGTTAATATTAAAAATTGTTAGCTGGTTGTAGACACAGACACACACACACACACACACACACACACACACACACACACACACACACACACACACACACACACACACACACACACACA